>NC_057814.1:88532058-88832058 GCF_018294505.1 Triticum aestivum
ATCCAGCGGAACCATCGATCGGCTTCAGTTAGCAGCAGTAGCGAAGGAATCGATCGATCGGGTTTAGTTAACAGCCATCGATCGATCGCTCGGGTTCAGTAACGCGTAGCCTGCAGTGCAATCGCTCAGGTTCAGTTAGAGCCCAACGCCTCGCTCGGGTTCAGTTAGAGCACAACACCTCGCACACACGCGCGTACTTACGAGAGAAACGTGCATCGCTCGGCCCCCGACCACCCACCGTAACCGGGGACTCCCCGATATTTTCCGCGCCCTCGCTTCTACCACGGTTTTTTTCCGTCATGGACGGCCCAAAGAATGTCATGCAGCTGCGTCTTCGGCCCGCCCAGGACAAAAAGCCCATTTTATGTCATGATTTTTTGTCATAGAAGTAGGACCCCACCACATCTATATGATACCGGGTTTTGTCACAATTATGGTCATAGAAGTGTCATAAGTATGACATAAAAGATTTTTGTTCGGCCCAAAATGTCATGGATGTGTCTTTTTTTGTAGTGTTATGAAGAGTGGCACAAGCAAAGTACTCCCTCTGTAAACAAATATAAGAGCGTTTCGGAGGAAGTACATTGGTTTAAATCCACGGACAAATCCTAAGCCAAAGGCCTTGAAAATCCACTCCCTAGCCATTCCTTTATGTAAGTTTCTCTAAGCATAGTACTTCCAAAGATTATCCTCTGGGGTTATTCATACTCACAGAACAAAACCAGTTTCAACAGTTTGGATCCATTTTTTGTTTCGGGACAACCGAACCATTTCACTTTGAAACATAATTAGATAATTAGATATTTCATTGATCCAAAAGTGTCGCCAGAAGTTCGCTCGCTAAACTGAGGCCATTTTTCACGACAAGTTCTAGGTGGAGTCACTCTCAGAACTGTCATTGAAAATTCACCAAGAACTTCCTTTATGTGGCAACTAAAAGTTGTGTTTTTGTTACAGATGGCAACGTCGTCCTCGTGGGTCACGCATTTTGTTCCTGGCAGCAGCCACGCACTACTAGGGAAAACCCTAGTAGTAGCGCGGGTTTTGAGGCTATCAGCAGCGCGGGCAGCCGCACTACCAATAAGGCGCTACAGCTAACTGTTAGTAGTAGCGCGGTCTGTACCCGCGCTACTACTATGGACTGTATCAGCAGCGCTTTTCCAGAACGTGCTACTATTAATTAGCTGTAGCGATTTCCTGGCCCCGCGCTACTGCTATATCTTTCATCATCCCCCCCGGCTTCCTACCCCGTTAAGGAAGCTTCAATAAACATCAATTTCCAGATACTAGGTACTACTAGATATCAATTTCATAAAGCATTATAGGTACTAGGTAGTACTCCCTTGGTTCCAAATTACTCGTCGTGGTTTTAGTTCAAATTTGAACTAAAACCACGACGAGTAATTTGGAACGGAGGGAGTACTAGATAATAATTTCATATATACTCAACATGCATCCTCAAGCAGTACAAGGTGATATCGACGACGATCATCATATGTAGTTCTAGATAATATCGACGACGATAATCATATGTAGTTCTACATGATATCGACGATGATCATCATATATATGTAGTTCTAGATGATATAGCCACACACACACACATGTGTAGTTCTAGATGATATCAACGACGATCATCATTCTCAAGCCTGGGCGGTGGGTGTTCCTGATAGTAATTAGGATGGCCTGTCCAACACGAAGATTCTTGCCAACGAGGAATCTCTTCCACCCAACCGAGTTTAAGTGTGTGCGACCGTCTGTGTCCATGCGGTAAGTACAGGTGGTGACGGAGCCCCTTGCGGTAAGGCGTAGTCCAGCTGAGCCTTCTTCATCAGGCTCGATACCACAACTCACAGATAGGTTCTTTGGCATTTTCTGAATAAGAAAAACATATCAATTAATAAATAGCCTTGCACATACTCTTGCAAATATATTTCTATTAAGTCTAGATTTCTACACTGAAGGAGAAGCTGATCATGAATTCTACTAATAAGTATATGTGGATTATCTACACTATTAATAGTTCTTGCATTCTACACTAATAAGAGCATGTGATCAGACTCTACACTAAAGCATATCATCGACTAGATTCCACAAAGCATATCATTGGACTCTGCACTAAGCATATCATCGGATTCACTAAGCATATCATCGAATAATTTGCATTAGTAAGTATAACAATAAAGCATATATATATATATATCATCAAATTACTACACGCAGTAGTATAACATACCATTTCATGCCGATCGACCATGGTACTTGTCAGGCAGGTCATGAATGGCACCCCGACAAAGTCATCACGTGGCGGAATTATGTCCCATAGGTTGCACACCTCCTCCTCGCTCAGCCTCATTCTTTGAGCTATGATGGCTTCATGAAGTGGGTTCTCATCATCTTCATCGCGTGGGTCCTCATTATCTTCATCATCTTCGTCATCTTCCACCATGTTGAGATAAATGACAGCCAGCTTGGGTCTTTCTGCTCTGAAGGAGAAGCTGATCAACTCACCACCAGTAAGACGCATGTGGGCAAGGAAACGGGCCCGTCCATCTCCTCCAATCTGCGAAATATTGTGTCCTTTCTCGACCTCCATAGTGTACGGCCCCCAGGACCCTAAAATGTCACAGTGTCTCCTGTCAGCTTGTTGAATTTCAACCTCACATTGCATGGGACGATCTGTGTAAAAAAAGCAAAATGACACAATGTAGTAATGCCAACACTAAAAATAAAATAGTTGTTACATTTCATCTCATTTCTTACCTCCGCATGACGAAAACTCGGCTGGAAGTAGGTGCCGAACAGCTTGCCAGTTGCAAGGCTGCTGGCGCACCTTGACTTGCATAGTCGACATAGTGGTGGTGGTGGTGGCGCCATTTTCCTAAAGCAATATGAGCAAAGGATTAACGATTCACTTCACAGGAAAGAAAAACAGTAGCATGTGATATTTTTGGTTCTTCCGCGAGAAGCAATTTTATGGACAAAGCATTTCGGTGGCACCTATTGCCGAAAAAACTTTTCACAAATATGTACCAAATAAGGGTACCACCTACCAAGACATTTCATCTCATTTGGCCCCTATTGCCTAAGATAATTGATTAAAAAAACAAGTGGCCAATTTAACTAAATTGGCACCTACTTTTTGCCAAAAAATATCTTATTACGAAAAAACAAAAGCATCTACCTATCCATGTACAGAAAAAAATAACAAAAAAATGGTGCATACTAAATCAACTAAATCAACTAGCCTACTGAATCCACTAGCATACTAAATCAACTAAATCAAAATGTTCTAAATCAACTAAATCAACTAGCCTACAAAATCAACTAAATCAACTAGTCTACTAAATCAACTAAATCAAGATGTTCTAAATCAACTAAATCAACTACATACTAAATAAACTAAATCAAAATATTCTAAATCAACTAAATCAACTAGCCTACTAAATCAACTAGCCTACTAAATCAAAATATAGCAGGGAGGAGGGGTTGTGGATGGAGGAGGGAGGAGGGAGAAGGAGGGGTGACTCGAGGAGGGAGAAGAGAGTCGGACGGAGGAGGAAGACGGAGCGAGGAGGGGCCAGCCGGCGGCGAGTGGAGGGAGGACGGAGGAGGAAGGCGGAGCGAGGAGGGACCGGCCAGCGGCGACTAGAGGGAGGACGGAGGAGGAGGCCGGTACCGAGTGGGGGGTTGAGGGGAGATAGAGTGAGTGTGAGTGTGAGTGGATTGGATTGGTCGGAGAGTGGGGGAGATGGAATGGCTTAGCACTAGCGCGCTATATCAAAAGGCGCTACTGCTAAACGACCTAGCAGTAGCGCCTTTCACAAAGAGCGCGCTACTGCTATGTGTCAGCATGTAAAAATAGACATCAAAAATACATTGATCATCAATGATCTTTTTGTGTACAATCTGATTTGTCAATATGAGTCCTCACCAGTTTAGGAACTGGTGAAGACTCATATTGCGGCCATAAATTCTACACATAGAGTTCAATGAAGACCAAGTGGTTGTGAAAGTTTGAGAAGTAACATATTTAAGGTGGTACAAACTCTCTTCACGAAGCGAGGTGGGACTAAATTTTTTAGTAAACTTAGCAGTAGCGGTTATTGTGTAAATGTGCTACTGCTATGGTACCTAGTGGTAGCGCTCTTCATATTAGCGCGCTGCTGCTAGAACTAGCCTCGCGGCGGCGGCGTGGCAATTATAGCAGTAGCGCGTCTTAGAGTGGGCGCACTACTGATACATTTATTTCAGCAGCGAGGTTTGTGCGCGCGCGCTACTGCTAGTTAGCAGCAATGCCTTATTTTAAAGCGCGCTGCTGGTAAGATTCTGTGTATAGTCTTTTCCCTAGTAGTGACGGGGTGGTAGAAGTGGAATTTCTTGAAATCACTAGTTGAGAAGTACTTGTTACAAAGATCACACACACCTTCCCAGGTTGCGACAAGTGGCACACTGCATGTGCGCCACCTTTCGCAACCTGGGAGTTTTCCTTTTTTCGTAGATCTGTTTATTCAAAACATTTTATCTCTTAAACCGTGCGTCCAAATCTTGAACCGTTTTCACCGTTGGATTCCTCGCGTCGAGATCTTTAAAACTAGATCACATGTTGTTAGGTTTTGACGGGCTTTTTTCACAAGAAAACCGGACGAAAAACTGACCCGGGAGCACGGGGTTTTTTCCCTTTCCAAAAGAGGCACGCCCGTGCCTCTCGAGAAAGCACAACCGTGCCTCTCGAAGAAGGAAAAAACATAAAACGTGTGTTTTTTCGTTTCCGAGAAGCACGGCCGTGACTCTCGCGAAAGCAAAACCATGCCTCTCGCGGAAGCAAAACTGTGACTCTCGTGGAAGAAAATAAAACAAAAACACGTTTTTTTCGTTTCCGAGAGGCACGGCCGTGACTCGTGAATGCACAACCGTGCCTCTCGCGGAAGAAAAAAAAACAAAAAACACATTTTTTCCGTTTCCGAGAGGCACGGCCGTGACTCTCGCGAAAACACAACCGTACCTCTCGCGGAAGTAAAACCGTGCCTCTCGCGGAAGAAAAAAAAAACAAAAAAAGCGTTTTTTTCGTTTCCGAGAGGCACGGCCGTGACTCTCGTGGAAGGAAATAAAAACAGAAAATGCGTTTTTTCCCGTTTCTGAGAGGCACGGCCGTGACTCTCGCGAAAGCACAATTGTGCATTTCGAGGAAACAAAACTGTGACTGTTGTGAAAGAAAAAAAAGAAAACACGTTTATTTCACGTAAAAAAATTATTTTGAAATTTTTTGACCTAAAAGCTAAGTAAGAGTGGTGGAAAACCAAAACGTCGAAAAAAACCCGAAAAAATTGTTCAGAAAGCCGAAAACGTGTGCGGAAAAATAAAAAATAAAATCCGGAGGGAGCGCCCAGAGCGCGACATGTGGCAGGCGGCTGAGAGCGCGCCAAGTGGCGCTGATCGTTGCGAGGCTCCCGAAGGAGTGCTCGTGTAACGCCCCGAGACCGACGCTCCAGAAGCCTTCCATGTTTTTCGTTGTCGTCATGTGTTTTATTTGTTTGTTGCATTTCATCATTGCATCATCCGCATTGCATCGCCACTCGTTGTCGTCATTGTTTTTAAAACTTGCATCCGCTCATAGTTGTCGCGTCCCCCTTGCTATCATTGACCGTTTCGAGACCAACCACACTTGCAACGTTGCTCCTTGTTTTCTCTCTTGTCTTCTCCGGGGCCTTTTGTCAGACACCTTGTCTTTGTCGACCCCTCTCAGACCACCCCTTGCGCGCGTCCGAAATTTGTCCCGAACCCGACCCGGGTTGTTGTTACCGATGGGTCCGGATCATCCCCTAACATCTATAAAACATCACCGTTTTCTTTGTTGGACGCTCTAGCCTACTTATTCTCGACCGCCCGATTATAATCGGACGGACCGGATTAACCCCTACCCTAATCCCCTACCTATATAACTAGACCAACCCTAATCTTTAGGGGACTTGTCCCATCCGCCCAGCCAGCCGCCGCCGCCACTCCACCAAATCTCTCTCGGGATCCATCCCCTCCTTGATTTCACACACCAGCCAACCAAATCCATCTCCTCCTCCATCCAATCGAGCCAGCCAGCCACCACCAAATCCTCCCCCTTGCCTCGCTCAAGCCCACAAGAGAGGAGCTCCTCCTCTGCCCGAGAGCTCCTCTCCACGCCGGCATCCCCGTCCCGACCAGCAGGTCGCCGTCTCCTCGCGCCCCTTCTTCCCTTCCTCTGGTTCCTCCCCTGCTCCTTTTCCCTTCCTTCTTTCTCTCTCTCTTACGCGAGCTCTCTCCTTGTTCTCTTCTTCACAGGGAACCGAGCAGCCATGGCCGCCGTTTGTCCTGGTCGCCACCCTTCGGATCCGCGCCAGATCAGCCTCCTCCACGACCTCCCCTTCTTGCTGGAGTCCCTCGCCGCTGCAACTCCCTCGAACAAGATCGGGGTCGAGCCTCCCGCTCCTGCCGTCCCCGTTGATCCGCGCCCGTCCGCCTCGGAGCCGGCCTCCACCGCCTCCTCCGCATCTGCTTCGCCTCGCCGGAGCTCCGTACGTGTCCCTGCCGTCGTCTTCGTGCCGCAGCCCAAGCGCTGCCCCGAGTCGCACTGCCTCCTTCTGTCGGGAGCAGACAAAGGATGCCGCCCCTGCCGCGTTGACCGCCAAGTCCCACGCCGCCCCGCCTGCTCCTTCAAGTCCGTCGAGGCCGGTCCTCCCCGCTGCACTCTCGCCTGGATCCAGCCACCCCTGCTTCCCGTCGCGCCGCCCGCCACCAAGATCTTCGTCACCAGCCTCTGCTTCCTCTGCAACGAGCAGAAGCTCTGCTCGTCCCGCGCGCCTGGAGATCGAGCAGCTGCGCTCGTTCTCGAGAGCGTTGACCAGGCCCGCAGCCGCAACAGCGTGTGGCCCAGCTCCTCCTGCGCCAGGGCCCAGTGTGAGGAAGCCCATCTTCTATTTGCCCATGTGCACTGTTGGGCCAGTCAGTTTTGTCCCAGTGTTGTTTTTTTTCTCTGTCTGCGATTTTGCCTATTAATGCTGAGAAAAAACAGATTTGCAGAAAAACCCCTATGTTCATGCATATAATAACTTAATAACCATGCATCATTTGTAAAAACATTATATGAAAAGTGCTTAGAATTTCATCTAGTTTCATAATATCCAACTTTCATTCATGTTTAAAATGTTTAAACTTGCTGTTTATTTAATTTGCTTAAAGGCCTTGTTAAAATGATTTATTTCATAACTAATTAACCGTAACTCGGATTTAAATAAACTTTATATGTAAATGGGGTAGAAAAATGCATAGATTAACATGGTGCACCTTGTTTTACCGTTTAACAACAATAAAAATATGGTTTTAGGCAGAACAGTACCAAATCTAAAATATGGACATGAGGATTTTCCGGAATTGTTGTTTGTTGTTCCGGCCTCATTTAAACTTGCCTAGATAGATAGTCTTACTATGCTTCACCTCTTGCCATGTTTAATAACATTTAATATTGTTGGGTACATAAATGAGAGAGAACTAAATAATTGATGTGGTGTTTTGTCAATATGCAACTCGTTGCATATTGAGCTCCACTTAATTTGTAGTATTGTTTGTTGCATTTTACCATGCCATGCCTCATTTAAACCGGACATGCATCATACTTTTTTGTGCATCATGCCATGTTTATGTGATGGTTGTTTTACTATGTTGTTTGTTTCTTTCCGGGTTGCTTCTCTCGTTAGCTTCGGTGTCGTTCAGGAGTTGTGAGGATTCGTTCGACTACATCCGTTTGTCTTCTTCATGGACTCGTTCTTCTTCCTAGCGGGATCTCAGGCAAGATGACCATACCCTCGAAATCACTTCTATCTTTGCTTGCTAGTTGTTCGCTCTATCGCTATGTTGCGCTACCTACCACTTGCTATATCATGCCTCCCATATTGCCATGTCAAGCCTCTAACCCACCTTTCCTAGCAAACCGTTGTTTGGCTATGTTTTCGCTTTTGCTCAGCCCCTCTTATAGCGTTGCTAGTTGCAGGTGAAGATGAAGATTGCTCCATGTTGGATTATGTTTATGTTGGGATATCACAATATCTCTTATATTATTGATGCATCTATATACTTGGTAAAGGGTGGAAGGCTCGGCCTTATGCCTAGTGTTTTGTTCCACTCTTGCCGCCCTAGTTTCCGTCATACCGGTGTTATGTTCCTTGATTTTGCGTTCCTTACGCGGTTGGGTGATCTATGGGACCCCCTTGACAGTTCGCTTTGAATAAAACTCCTCCAGCAAGGCCCAACCTTGGTTTTACCATTTGCTAACATCTATCCCCTTTTCCCTTGGGTTCTGCAGACTCAAGGGTCATCTTTATTTTAGACCCCCCCCCGGGCCAGTGCTCCTCCGAGTGTTGTTCCAAACTAGAGCCCTTTGCAGCGCCACCTCGGGGAAACTTGAGGCCTGGTTTTAGTTGTACGGACTGCTCATCCAGTGTGCCCTGAGAATGAGATATGTGCAGCTCCTATTGGGATTTGTCGGCACATTCGGGTGGTCTTGCTGGACATGTTTTACCATTGTCGAAATGTCTTGTAACCGGGATTCCGAGACTGATCGGGTCTTCCCGGGAGAAGGAATATCCTTCGTTGACCGTGAGAGCTTATAATGGGCTAAGTTGGGACACCCCTGCAGGGTATTATCTTTTGAAAGCCGTGCCTGCGGTTATGAGGCAGATGGGATTTGTTAATATCCGGTTGTAGAGAACTTGACACTTGACTTAATTAAAATACATCAACCGTGTGTGTAGCCGTGATGGTCTCTTCTCGGCGGAGTCCGGGAAGTGAACACGGTTGGAGTTATGCATGAACGTAAGTAGTTTCAGGATCACTTCTTGATCATTCTAGCGTCGCGACCGTTGCGTTGCTTCTCTTCTCGCTCTTATTTGCGTATGTTAGCCACCATATATGCTTAGTGCTTGCTGCAGCTCCACCTCACTACCCTTTCCTTCCTATAAGCTTAAATAGTCTTGATCTAGCGAGTCTGAGATTACTGAGTCCTCGTGACTCACAGATTCCTCCAAACAGTTGCAGGTGCCGATGATACCAGTGCAGGTGATGCAACCGAGCTCAAGTGGGAGTTCGACGAGGAACTTGGTCGTTACTGTGTTTCGTTTCCTGTTGATCAGTAGTGGAGCCCAGTTGGGACGATTAGGGATCTAGCATTTGGGGTTATCTTCTTTTTATTTGGATTTGACCGTAGTCGGTCTATGTGTGTACTCTAAATGATGTATGATTTTATTTATGTATTGTGTGAAGTGGCGATTGTAAGCCAACTCTTTATCCCATTCTTGTTCATTACATGGGATTGTGTGAAGATGACCCTTCTTGTGACAAAACCACAATGCGGTTATGCCTCTAAGTCGTGCCTCGACACGTGGGAGATATAGCCGCATCGTGGGCGTTACAAGTTGGTAATCAGAGCCATCCCCGACTTAGGAGCCCCCTGCTTGATCGAATCGCTAACGTTGTTGAGTCTAGAACAAAAATGTTTTGAGTCTTAGGATTATATATATCGGAGAGTAGGATTCTTTTTACTCCTTAGTCCCTTCGTCGCTCTGGTGAGGCCCCCTGACGTAGATGTTTTGACTTTCCTCTCCTCAAATTTCACAAAAAAAAATTTAGGATCACGCGGGTATCTTGGAATCGTTCCGATGGTTTTGTGACGAGAACATTGTTCTTGGTGCCTCCTGACATTTAGGGGTTGTGGCAGTGTCCCGGGGAGTTGAGCTCCGAGGTGTTGTCGTCACAATTTTATCGTTGCAGTTCTGGAATACCTGAGTTTCGCCGACATCGAAAATCTCTTTTATGCAGTTGTTGGTGAGATCACCTCGACGCCACCCAGTACCGGGGCGGGAGTTCGGGAGTATTGCCATAACTCGTATAACGTTTTTCGAAGGTTGAGGTAAATGATTTCCGAAGGTTTCTTGGTTATGTGTTGAAGGATGGATACAGCTGGATCTAGGTATTGTTAGTTTGGGTGAGATATATTGTGTCCCCTGTATCCCCAACACCTGATTGCATAACCCGAAATTTTTGGGAGTTTATAAGTGGGAATTCAAGTAGCTCCTAGGATATCTTTCCGACAGATGCATGATATGAGATTGGGGTTCGACGTCTAGTGGTCCACCTTTCCACGGTTGGTTTTACAGTGGTCTCGTAGTGTCTTAAAGAGTCCTTGGCTATGCCGACTCGGGGACGCTTCGTATGTCATGTGCACTGCCTTGTACATGATGGTGCTGTACGATCGAGCCCGTGTGGGCCCCACCATGAAAATTTCGGACGAAATCTCTATCATATGTTTGTTCCGGCTTATTTTGCGAGCCAATCCTTTGTTTTGTTTTAATTTGTGGTATTCGAGTTACTTCGGTGTCAAGTGTTGATTCCCTACCTTATTCTAGCTGGTGTTCTCATATTTCTATGGGGATACTAATCCTTCTTGACCATCGAGATTGCCATCTTAATTCCATTTCCAACCGGTGTGCTTCTCTTCAAGTAAATCCGATCATTCCAACATTCGCAAGATCAATTCTAAGCTTTTTCTCAACGGTGTTTATTCCATATGCCCCAAGTTGCCTTTGTTTTTCCCACCCTCCCACCCTTTTTCTTCAACGACTCAGATTTCTTAATCAAGTATCCTTTTTATTGATGCGAAGTCTCTCCATCCTTTTTTTTCAATCAATGTTCTTATCTGGTGTTTTTCCATGAAGATTCTAACGGAGCTTCAAGTGTATTATTCTTCGTTCTTTTTCTTCTCCGATGGACTCAAGTCAAGCTTTCAGTGTTGATCGTATTCTTTTCCTCGTTTCAAATGCTTTCTCATGTCGGTGCATCTCTTAATCATCCACCTTTTTCTATTCATGTTATCTGGAGTGCTGAAGATATCTCAGGAGATTCATGTTTTCATTCCTAATCCGTTCTAACTATTTCGAGGTTGTTACCTCATTCAAGCCATTTAATTCTACCGGCGCAATTTTTCTTTTAAATCAATCCAATGTTGTTTCTTTTGAGTGGGCCCTAACCCACAAGTCTTTTCCCAGGATCTTACCTGACTCTTCTAATTTTGCTGGAGTTATTCCCAAATTCTTTTCGAAATTTGACGTAAGAATGAATTATCATCAGTCAAATGTCTTTCTCCAAGATCTTTCAAATTCTTTCATCGTTGGTTCATCATTTTTATTATCCATTGTTCCGAAGTGCCTCAATAATTCATGGTGGTGTTTCTCATCATGATTCTCAACATTTGAAGACCGAAGAAGGATTTCTCCTAAATCTTGGTCCGCTCTCTTAAAGATTCATAGTTCTAGCTTATGCCATCCTCTCATAATTGTTTTTCAATTGTGAGAATTCTTTTCACCCATCCGGAGCATTTCATGAGTTGTTTCATTTTTTGATCATCCAAAGGCCATCATTTCAGAAGATTTCTTCGTTCTAAGTTTTCAGCTTCATTCTCCAATTATTCTAAATTGATGTCTCTTCGTTCATCTCCTTATTCTTCCGGTGCATCGTTCAAGTATTCTCTAATCAGCTCGTGATCTCTTCGTTCACTTGTATCTAAATTCTCTCAAGTTTATTCGTTCATTTTCTAATTCTTCCCGGTGTTTCTTTATCTTTTCTTCGTTCATTTTAAATACTTACGGTGGTTCGTTCAAGAGTTCTCTTCCTTCGTTATCATATAGATTGATTCGTTCTTTCCAATCCTACCGGTGGTTCATTGAAGACCTTCCCAAGTTTGTGCTATATCTCTCTTAATCCTTTCTACGAGAATAAGTGGTATGCCAAATCTGTTGCTTGTCATCAATTTAAATTGGTGAAGGATATGCATAACTTAATTCTTATTCTTGTTTTACCCAAGTGATTAATTACTTATTCCGGAGATTCATCAAAGTTCTTGTTTTTATTTGTTCATCTTTCTTTCCGGAGTTCCAAGTTTTTCTCGGTTATATCATTTCAAAGCTCCACCCAAATCATTGCAAGGCTTCACCTTTTGTTGTCAACTTCTCTTTCTTTTTATCATCCTTTTATTACCGGAGTTCTTCATGAAGGTTCACATGGTGCTTCATCAAGGATTCCTTTCATTCTTCAATTGTTCGTCAAGATTTCTCACGGAGTTAAGATCCTGTGACACCCAAAATTTCATTTGGATTTTTCAAAAAACTTACTTGACTTGAGGGAGGTGATTTAAAAATTTTCTTCAAAAGAACCCTCCCTTTCAAAATATTTTTTTTATGGCAAGAGTTTTATTTGGATTCACCCAAGACTTGTTTTTGGTCTTGGAAGTTCTTGTTTATTTATTTTGGACTCAAGCCAAAATGCTTTTCACTTCGGAAAAATGTCTTTTGAAAATATCTTTGAAAATGCCCTATAACTTTTGGAATGATCCTTTACCACTTTCAACAAATCTCTCATGCCATGACCTTAGTGCAAATCCACTCTCATAAACCTTTCCTTATCTTTGGATCATGATTTCCTTCAAATCCAGCAAGTTGGACCTATCCATATTTTTATTTTCCACTTATTTCTTATCAAAACAATTTCTACCTTATATCTTGATCATTGGAGGTTTACAAAGGAACTACTCTTTCTGCTTTGATTTTTGCCCCCAAACCTTTTTCCCTTCCTAGTCCTTTGAACCCTCAACCAAGATCCATGAAGATCCACTGGTCTCCAGTTCAAAATTTTCAAACTATACATGCTGCAAGTTTGGACCAGATTTGCCAAATTTGATGAAATTCATTCAAATTCTTCTCCAAAAATTCTGAGTAAAATCAGGCAGCCTCTGGGTGCTTTGAGTGGTCACCTCACCAAGCCCCAGCTCCAGGAAAAAATTTCTTCATACCTAATCATTTCATCGAACACCTTCAGAGCACAGTCAATATCAAGTTCAGTCAAATTCAGTTAACAGTGGTTGTATCACTGTCGTTTTCTTCAGTGTCTGTTGTCGATCTCGCCAGTGCCCGGCGTCGCCGTGTTTCCTGTCCCCTCCCCCTTGTCCTCTGCACCGCACGAGCGCCTGGATGCTTGCAGGCGTCGGCGACGAGCTGGAGGAGGTGCGCCGCCCCGTGACCGACGCCAGCGGCGGCTTTGCGGCCGCCAGAAAGAGGCGCAGCGCAGACGGCGCCACCCAGTGCCGCCCAAGCCACCGGAGAGCGCCGCGTGGTCTTCCACTCCCCAGTGCGCGCTGCCACCCTCGTCGTGAACCGCTGGGCGCGGAGCGCGCTCTCTGCCGCCGTCGTGCCTGTGCGGCCACCCCACCGTGGACCGGCGCCATTACGCCAAGACCGACCAGGATTAGCGGGGAAACGGCACCAGTACACCTCACTGATGCTGCCTGGCCACCTAAACTCCTTGCCAAGCCGCTGCCTCGCCGTAATTGCTTGCCGGAGCAACCCCGTTCACGGCCACCCCCTCGAGCCGCCTATAAATAGAGGCCCCGAGCTCCAGCTAGTACCCACACCACCTCTACACTCCACCAAGACCCTGCCTAGCCACTGGAAGAGCCCCGAGGAAGTCTCCTTCCTCGACTCCGGCCACCGCGACCCGCCACGGGATCCAGCTTGATTCGCTCCCGTGCGTGCACCTCTGCCTGCCATCTCTTGCCACTAGCTCTCTAGTGCATCCCTCCTTCTGACCCGCGCTTCAATTCGAAGTTTGCAGCACACCACCAGAGTTCCCCACCATCGCCCGAGCCGCCATCCGCCGGAGAAAGTCTCGCCGTCGACGTGGTGCTCCCCGACGCCCAAGTCCTCCACCCACCGACGCGGAAGGACACGCTGATACTCTTGGTACACTCCGATCTCCCTGACTCGCCGTGGTTCGACGCCGACGACCACCGCAGCCTTCGGGCGCCGGCGAGGTCTTTCAAACCTGACATGTGGACCCCCCACGTCAGCCTCTCTTTCTTTCCCCGTGAACTGTTTTCTGTTGGCGCCTTCGGGCAGAGTACGTTTTCTCTGTGGGCTTGCGCGTTTCTATTCGAACCGTTTTCTGTTTTCTCAGTTAAACCCCTGGAACTTTTCTGTTTCATTACAGACGAGTCCCTGGACAGAAACCCTTATAACTTTTTAATGAAAAGTGATTTTTGAGTGATTCTTTTTCCGACAGTCTTAAAATTTTGTCTAGTTTTTTATGGGATTTATTTAAAAAAAATTGGAGCAACTTTTATGCACGCGTTGGTTTTCACGTTAGTATGCTTTTTCGATATACCGTAGGTTCCGGAAGAGGTGACGGAGCCGCGAACTTCGCCGAGCTAGACTCCGACTTCTCCGAACCAGGCAAGCATGTTCGAACCATGATATGATGGGTGTTTGCATGATTGCGTGAAAGGTTGTACATGGCATACGAGTATCGGTGAGCACCTCGTTGCATGTAAGGCAACTACCCGTGTGTTCCAAAGTTACGGTGATCTCTGATGAGAGATGGCCTAGTCATGTGGTGACATGAAGGGCAGTAAGGTGGTACTGTTGTAGCATGCCAGCCTTACGTCATCCGTTAAATTCCGACGTTAACGTGGACGGAGTCACGTTATCGTTCCTCCCCCTTCCGTGCTACCACATGTTTTCTGCCAGAATGCGGTTTAGTAAGTTGGTAACCTCTTTCCGTGTACACACCAAACAGAGGGGCCGGGATGATGGTTCCATGGCCCTGGAGAAAGTCTCGCCGTCGACGTGGTGCTCCCCGACGCCCAAGTCCTCCACCCAGTGACGCGGAAGGACACGCTGATACTCTTGGTACACTCCGATTTCCCTGACTCGCCGTGGTTCGACGCCGGCGACCACCGCAGCCTTCGGGCGCCGGCGAGGTCTTTCAAACCTGACATGTGGACCCCCCACGTCAGCCTCTCTTTCTTTCCCCGCGAACCGTTTTCTGTTGGCGCCTTCGGGCAGAGTACGTTTTCTCTGTGGGCTTGCGCGTTTCTATTCGAACCGTTTTCTGTTTTCTCAGTTAAACCCCTGGAACTTTTCTCTTTCATTACAGATGAGTCCCTGGACAGAAACCCTTATAACTTTTTAGTGAAAAGTGATTTTTGAGTGATTCTTTTTCTGACAGTCTTAAATTTTTGTCTAGTTTTTTATGGGATTTATTTGAAAAAAAATTGGAACAACTTTTATGCACGCGTTGGTTTTCACGTTAGTATGCTTTTTCGATATACCGTAGGTTCCGAAAGAGGTGACGGAGCCGCGAACTTCGCCGAGCTAGACTCCGACTTCTCCGAACCAGGCAAGCATGTTCGAACCTTTGATATGATGGGTGTTTGCATGATTGCGTGAAGGGTTGTACATGGCATACGAGTATCGGTGAGCACCTCGTTGCATGTAAGGCAACTACCCGTGTGTTCCAAAGTTATGGTGATCTCTGATGAGAGATGGCCTAGTCATGTGGTGACATGAAGGGCAGTAAGGTGGTACTGTTGTAGCATGCCAGCCTTACGTCATCCGTTAAATTCCGACGTTAACATGGACGGAGTCACGTTATCGTTCCTCCCCTTTCCGTGCTACCACATGTTTTCTGCCAGAATGCGGTTTAGTAAGTTGGTAACCTCTTTCCGTGTACACACCAAACAGAGGGGCCGGGATGATGGTTCCATGGCCCTGGATTAAAGCCAGTCATCCGGTCAGGGGGCATGGGTGTTTCTGGTTGGGACCGAGAGGGGGGCACCCCTTAGAGCGCGCATATAGAAATTTTGATCCCATGCTACGCGAGGTTGTAGCCTCCCCGTCTCAAGGTTTTTCTTGAATGTTGCCGAGGGTGATTCCTGGCTTCGGAATGTTGAATGGGTGTGTACTGGTTAGACGTGTTTCTTCCAAAACACCGTAGACGGAACTAGTCCCCGTGACTACTGAAATCCGTTGCCTGTGGTTAAAGTACAAACTCTGCAGAGTCAAATCCTTCCGAGTCATCGTATCCATGATCAAGTATAGTGATCAGTGTATCCTTATCTACGTCAAGCCCTCGTGGTTTATTCTTCTTTCCGGTAAGCGAGCATGAGTAGTAAACTGGGCTGAACGTTACTCCCGTGGATGGACTAACCCTGTTGTTTATCTCATGCCTGATTATTCCCTGGATATAATTTAAATTCTTGAGCTACTAAGATGTTAAGTTATGAAGCCCTTTATGTGATGTCGCTCAGACGTCCGACTGTGGCATGTTTGTTATTTACTTTCGTATAAGCCCTTTATGTGATGTCGCTCAGACGTCCGACTGTGGCATGTTGGTTATTTACTTTTGATTTAAGCCCTTTCTGCGATGTTGCTCAGACGTCCGACTGTGGCACGCACTATATTTTATTTTCTATGATAAGCCCTTTATGTGGTGTCGCCCTGACGCCCGACTGCGGCATTGTTATTCTTGCATTTTCCTCTCGAGGAGTCATTCAGACCCTCGTTTGGCACCCAGTATTTAATTTGGGATTTCGGGAGGACTACCGCCCGACTTCTCTTTTATTCCCCATGCATTATTGTCTCTATGTCTGAATGCACTTGTTAATCTGTTCATATGCTTCATGTTTACATTTGTTATATCTTATGTCTGAACTGTCTTGCGAGTACTTTCATGGTACTCACCTGGCTTGTTGATTTGGCCAGATGTTGACGAAGGCGATCTCTTGGATGAAGAGTTTGATAGTGCGTCCGACGCCTAGAGGAGTCCCTGTCAGTCCCGTGCGTTCCTGGATATTGGTCACTTGTATTATATACGCTTCCGCCACCCGCAATAAGTCTCCTCGAGCCTCACTCCGACGCTCGAAGAGCTGTAGTTTTCAGGAGTCGTATCACCCAGTTCGCGGTGATATTTCCACCATCGTTGTTATCGTGAGTTAGTAGTTATGCCACCCTATCTGCCATTATGTTTTATCGGCGTTCATGTAATAAATTGTTGAGCAGTCTTCGCTCAACCTTGTATTATATTCAGTACTCCTGGTATTTTTTTTCTTCTGTGACCAAGATATTGTCTACCAGTGAGAAGGAATTCTTCTTTACTGGTCCGTAAAAGGGATTGGTCTCTCAATAATTATTTTATTGAAAAACCGGTCGTGACAAGCTTGGTATCAGAGCCAGGCTGAATGTAGGAAGCCACTAGGTGCGATCGCTAATCGGTTATTAGCGTCTTTTGTGCTTTTTCAGCATTTTGCAATTGTAGCTATTTTCTATTGGTCATCATAAATTTATGACTTGACTACTCAGAATTTTTGCCTACTTTTGTAGATGGCTGGCAGCAACTGCGAGACTCGAGTGTTCACGAACGTGCCCGAGGGGTTTGTCAAACTCCTCGTCTCCATCACCAAGCTCACGATCGGGCCAGCGACTCGTTCGGAGTTCACGCTTTACCAGCACAAGCTCAGTGACGACGTGTCTATGCACCAAGCTATGGTGCAATTCAAGGGAGGACGTTCTGCAACTCGCCACTTCCGTTTTGTGGGAAGGGCCATGCCCACGGAGAGGCATGCCATGCAGATGGCGGCCCGTGAGGCGATAGCTCGTCTTCGGGACATCCTTCCTATGATGAAGACTCGTCGCTACCGCTACCTCCCATGCCATGTGCCATATACCTGTCACTATGCATTTGCCTGCCATCGGGGAGAGCGAGATGAAGCCATCGAGATGGTTGTGGAGTATCTCAAGGCTCTCGAGGAGTCTTTCGACAACCTCGTGGACGATCTTGTGGCTGCCCGCATGGACTTAGTCCGGGGCAGTCCTGCCAGCAGGAAGGAGCTTCTCCTCACAGCACCGCCTCTGACATTCGTCTCGTCTTCAGCCTCTTATGCACCGGCCGTTTTGGCCACTGCTCGCCGTCTGCCTACCACTGAGGAGTTCGACCGAGTCATTGCTCCTACTCCAGTCAGAGCTGCACCGCCTGCCACACCCGCACTACCGCTTGTCGCCCCCGCGCCATCACCGCAGCGCAGTGTTACGCGCCAGGAGCCAGCTAGAGAGGAGGTGGAGGTCGAATCTCCTGCACCGCTGAGTCTTGCCCTCGGCAAGGGAAAGGACATCGTCACCATCTCCGACTGAGTGCGCCGAGTAGTCGCGCATTATGTCTGCTTGTATAGTGTGTTTTATCTGTACGCTAGTTTGTATTAGTGTGTTCGCTGCTTTCCGGAGGAGTATGCTAGTCTAAATAACATGTCAGGAATGTGTATGCACATCCTGAGTGCTGTATCGTGTGTTTGCTTTTCACGTGTAAGATATATGCTAAGCGGTCCTTCTCCGTGCGAAATCGTTTGTGTTTTCTTGAAAAATCTTGAGGCCTTTTAAATTGTTGCCTTTGCAAGATTTTCCTTGTGCCAGACAGTTCTTCTCATGAGTTTTACAAAATAATACCCCAGACTGGAAAAATGTCCCGTCCGTGGACTCGCTCCATGCCCAATCAGCCAGAAGAAGTTTATGGGACACAGACTAGCAACTACTTCACTCAGGGACAGTCCAGTCAACAAGACAGCGAAGCAGCCTTGTCTCAAGTATGCCGTCTCTTCGAACAAAGCCAGCAACAGCACCAAGAGATGATGAATCACGTCATCAATATGGGAAACCACCGTGAACCCTATCAACCACATTCCAAGTTATCTGAGTTACAGAAGACTCGCCCTTCAACTTTTGCTCACACTGATAGGCCGCTGGAAGCCGATGACTGGCTTCGTGATATTGAGAGGAAGCTGATTATTGCTCAGTGCTCAGATAATGAGAAGGTGCTTTATGCACCACACTACCTTACTGGAGCAGCTGCAGCATGGTGGGAGAACTTCTTACACATGCATCCCAGTGAACACAACATCACCTGGGAAGAATTCAAGGAAGGCTTTCGTGGGGCACACATCCCCAGGAGCATCATAAAAATCAAGAAGAGAGAATTTGATGACCTCAAGCAAAGAGGCATGTCAGTGACCGAATACAACGGTCAGTTTACCCAGCTATCTCGTTATGCCTGCGACGAGCACATGACAGAGAACAAGAGGATGGAAAAATTCCTGGACGGCCTGGCACCGGCACTAAAATGCCAACTGGTTGTACACACTTTCCCGGATTTTAAAACTCTGGTTGACAAGGCCATTACCTTGGAGAATGAGCGCCGTAGTCTGGAAGATCTTCGTAAGCGAAAGAGGGACAAGACGACTCTTGCTCGCAACAACCGAAGCAAGACTGAGGTTCCAAGGACAGAAGCAAGGAAATCCACGACTACTGATCTAAGGCCCGTCAGACAGTTTCATGCCAGGGACAAGGAGTTCACGTACCGTCCAGGGGTCACCTGCTATGCTTGTGGTGAAGAAGGGCACTATGCTAAACAGTGCCCAAAGCCGAGGAACTCGGCCCCCAAGCCAAACAATGGTGGGAATAATCCAGCCCCCAAGCGCAACAATTTCAATCCCAACAACAACCACAGGAAGGGTCACCTGAACCATGTGACCAGGGAAGAAGCGCAGAACGCCCCGGACATCATGCTCGGTACGTTCCCTGTCAACACAGTACCCGCCACGGTTTTGTTTGATTCTAGAGCTTCCCATTCGTTCATTTCGAAGAGTTTTGTTTTGCAACATGGTTTTTTGATACTTCCATTGGAAAAATCTATGATCATCAAGTCCCCCGTAAATAAGCAAATCGCTCAGAGTTACTGCCAAGGAGTAATCATTGAGTTCGAAGGACTACAGTTCCAAGCAAATCTCATCATGTTCGAAAATAAAGGACTGGATGTCATTTTAGGGATGGACTGGTTAACCACCAAGAAAGGATTCATTGACTGTTTCAATCGGACCGTGATTCTCACTCACCATCACGGCAAGACTATAAAGGTTACAGCTCAAGAAAGGCCACGCTCACGGCAACCAAAACTGAACAAAGTGGACATTTCAGAACTGAGAAAAGTTCCAGTGGTATGCGAGTTTCCTGACGTATTTCCTGAAGAACTGCCAGGCATGCCTCCAGAACGAGAGATAGAATTCAGCATCGAACTAGCACCTGGCACCGCTCCCATCTATAAGAAACCTTATAGAATGGCACCCTCAGAATTGGTGGAGTTGAAGAAGCAGATAAAGGAATTATTGGACAAAGGATTTATTCGAGCCAGCTCCTCACCATGGGGTTCGCCAGTGTTGTTCGCCAAGAAAAAGGATGGGACACTGAGACTGTGTATAGACTATCGAGCTCTCAATGTGGTCACCATCAAAAACAAATATCCGATGCCAAGCATAAATGATTTGTTTGACCAGCTCGCACAAGCCAAGGTGTTCTCAAAAATTGATTTGAGATCAGGATATCATCAATTGAAAGTACGGACAGAAGATATCCCTAAAACTGCATTCACCTCCAGATACAGATTATATGAATTCACAGTGATGCCTTTTGGTCTAACAAACGCCCCCGCATATTTCGTCCACCTCATGAACAAAGTGTTCATGAAATTCATGGGCAAATTTGTTGTGGTGTTCATCGACGATATTCTGGTATATTCAAGGACACCAGAAGAGCATGCTGAGCATCTCAAAATTGTTTTGGGAGAATTAAGGAAACATCAGTTATACGCCAAATTTAGCAAGTGTGAATTTTGGCTAAGGCAGGTTGGTTTCCTAGGCCATATATTGAACCAAGAAGGCGTGGCCGTAGACCCAGAAAAAGTCAAAGCCATACTTGACTGGAAGCCACCCGCCAACGTTACAGATGTGCGGAGTTTCCTGGGGATGGCCGGATATTACAGAAGATTTATCGAAGGATTCTCCACTGTGGCAAAACCAATAACACAGTTGCTCAAGAAAGACAAGAAATTTGTATGGACGGAAGCATGCGAGAGAAGCTTCCAAGAACTTAAGAAGAAGCTAACAACCGCACCGGTATTAACCGTGACAGACATACACAAGAGTTTTGAAGTATATTGTGACGCGTCCCGAAAAGGCCTCCGATGTGTACTAATGCAGGATGGCAAAGTTGTCGCGTATGCCTCCAGGCAGCTGCGAAAACATGAGGAAAATTCCCAACACATGACTTGGAGCTAGCAGCAGTCATACATGCACTCAAGGAGTGGAGGCACTTTCTGTTGGGAAATCGCTGTGAAATATATACGGACCATAAGAGCCTTAAATATATTTTCACACAACCAGAGCTAAATTTACGCCAACGACGCTGGTTGGAATTGGTCAAGGACTATGATGTCAGCATTCACTACCATCCAGGAAAAGCAAATGTAGTGGCTGATGCCCTTAGTCGAAACCCCAGCCCGGACAACGACGGTCCGCAAAACTTGAGGCCTGAGTTTCAGCAAGAGTTCGCTAGGCTCAACATGGTGTTAGTCTCTGAGGGCACCGTATCAAATCTGGAAATACAACCCACCCTAGTGGAACAAATTAAGAAGGCTCAACAGGGACATCCCAGCATCGAAGGAATAAAGAAGAAAATGAACTTGGGTAAGACTTCAGAGTTCGTCACAGACAGTGAAGGAATATTATGGTACGGAGACAGACTTTGCGTACCTAACATTGAGGAACTCAAGCAACAAATCCTAACCGAAAGCCACACCGCTCCATACTCAATCCACCCTGGGGGAACCAAAATGTACAAAGACATTCAGGAAAGATTTTGGTGGCACGGTATGAAAAGGGATATAGCCGCATTTATTGCTTGTTGCGATTCATGTCAGCGCATCAAGGCCGAGCATCAGAAGCCATCAGGGCTACTCCAGCCAAACAGGATACCGGAGTGGAAATGGGATGAAATAGGAATGGACTTCACCGTCGGACTACCACGATCACAACGCGGAAATGACGCCATATGGGTCATCACAGACCGACTAACCAAGGTTGCTCGTTTCATTCCCGTGAAGACTACCTACTCCACACAAAGGCTGGCCAAGCTTTATCTCTCCCGTATAGTTTGTTTGCATGGAGTCCCAAAAACTATAATATCCGACCGAGGCACCCAATTTGTCTCCAAATTTTGGGATCACCTGCAACAAGCTCTGGGCACGCAACTAGCTTTCAATACAGCATACCATCCTCAGACTGATGGACAAACAGAACGTGTGAACCAAATCCTAGAGGATATGCTAAGAGCCTGTGTGCTCACCTATGGATCCGGTTGGGAAGAGAGTTTACCGTATGCCGAGTTTGCTTACAACAACAGTTATCAATCCAGCTTGCAAATGGCACCCTTTGAAGCATTGTACGGACGGAGGTGTCGTACCCCACTGAATTGGTCAGAAATAGGTGACAGCCGTATCTTCGGCCCAGACATGCTTAAAGAGGCCGAGGAGAAAGTTAAGCAGATCAGGGACAGACTCAAGACAGCGCAGAGCCGACAAAAGAGCTACTATGATCAGAAGCATCGTGAGGTCAGCTTTGAACCCGGTGATTCCGTATACCTACGAGTGTCTCCTATGAGGGGCCTGCAACGATTCAAAATTAAGGGGAAGCTAGCCCCGAGATTTATCGGACCATTCTGTATAGAGGCACGAAGAGGCACAGTGGCCTACAAACTAGACTTACCCAAGGAGCTGTCAGACGTCCATGACGTATTCCACGTCTCACAATTGAGAAAATGTGTGAGTAACCCGGAGAAGCATGTATCTCACGAAGACATTGATATACAACCAGATCTCACCTACAGAGAGCGGCCAGTAAAGATACTGGAAGTGTCTGAACGGAGGACCCGTCAGAAAACGACCAAATTTTTCAGAGTTTAGTGGAGCAACCACACTGAGGATGAAGCTACATGGGAAAGGGAAGATTTTCTTCAGGCAGAATATCCATATCTATTCGAGGATCAGCTGAAATCTCGAGGACGAGATTTTTCCTAAGGGGGTAGATGTTGTGACACCCAAAATTTCATTTGGATTTTTCAAAAAATTTACTTGACTTGAGGGAGGTGATTTAAAAATTTTCTTCAAAAGAACCCTCCCTTTCAAAATATTTTTTTATGGCAAGAGTTTTATTTGGATTCACCCAAGACTTGTTTTTGGTCTTGGAAGTTCTTGTTTTTTTATTTTGGACTCAAGCCAAAATGCTTTTCACTTGGGAAAAATGTCTTTTGAAAATTTCTTTGAAAATGCCCTATAACTTTTGGAATGATCCTTTACCACTTTCAACAAATCTCTCATGCCATGACCTTAGTGTAAATCCACTCTCATAAACCATTCCTTATCTTTGGATCTTGATTTACTTCAAATCCAGCAAGTTGGACCTATCCATATTTTTATTTTCCACTTATTTCTTATCAAAACAATTTCTACCTTATATCTTGATCATTGGAGGTTTACAAAGGAACTACTCTTTCTGCTTTGATTTTTGCCCCCAAACCTTTTTCCCTTCCTAGTCCTTTGAACCCTCAACCAAGATCCATGAAGATCCACTGGTCTCCAGTTCAAAATTTTCAAACTATACATGCTGCAAGTTTGGACCAGATTTGCCAAATTTGATGAAATTCATTCAAATTCTTCTCCAAAAATTCTGAGTAAAATCAGGCAGCCTCTGGGTGCTTTGAGTGGTCACCTCACCAAGCCCCAGCTCCACGAAAAATTTTCTTCATACCTAATCATTTCATCGAACACCTTCAGAGCACTGTCAATATCAAGTTCAGTCAAATTCAGTTAACAGTGGCTGTATCACTGTCGTTTTCTTTAGTGTATGTTGTCGATCTCGCCAGTGCCCGGCGTCGCCGTGTTTCCTGTCCCCTCCCCCTTGTCCTCTGCACCGCACGAGCGCCTGGATGCTTGCGGGCGTCGGCGACGAGCTGGAGGAGGTGCGCCGCCCCGTGACCGACGCCAGCGGCGGCTTTACGGCCGCCAGAAAGAGGCGCAGCTCAGACGGCGCCACCCAGCGCCGCCCAAGCCACTGGAGAGCGCCGCGTGGTCTTCCACTCCCCAGTGCGCGCTGCCACCCTCGTCGTGAACCGCTGGGCGCGGAGCGCGCTCTCTGCCGCCGTCGTGCCCGTGCGGCCACCCCACCATGGACCGGCACCATTACGCCAAGACCGACCAGGATTAGCGGGGAAACGGCACCAGTACACCTCACTGATGCTGCCTGGCCACCTAAACTCCTTGCCAACCCGCTGCCTCGCCGTAATTGCTCGCCGGAGCAACCCCGTTCACGTCCACCCCCTCGAGCCGCCTATAAATAGAGGCCCCGAGCTCCAGCTAGTACCCACACCACCTCTACACTCCACCAAGACCCTGCCTAGCCACTGGAAGAGCCCCGAGGAAGTCTCCTTCCTCGACTCTGGCCGCCGCGACCCGCCACGGGATCCAGCTCGATTCGCTCCCGTGCGTGCACCTCTGCCTCCCATCTCTTGCCAGTAGCTCTCTAGTGCATCCCTCCTTCTGACCCGCGCTTCAATTCAAAGTTTGCAGCACACCACCGGAGTTCCCCACCATCGCCCGAGCCGCCGTCCGCCGGAGAAAGTGTCGCCGTCGACGTGGTGCTCCCCGACGCCCAAGTCCTCCACCCACCGACGCGGAAGGACACGCTGATACTCTTGGTACACTCCGATCTCCCTGACTCGCCGTGGTTCGACGCCGGCGACCACCGCAGCCTTCGGGCGCCGGCGAGGTCTTTCAAACCTGACATGTGGACCCCCACGTCATCCTCTCTTTCTTTCCCCGTGAACCGTTTTCTGTTGGCGCCTTCGGGCAGAGTACGTTTTCTCTGTGGGCTTGCGCGTTTCTATTCGAACCGTTTTCTGTTTTCTCAGTTAAACCCCTGGAACTTTTCTCTTTCATTACAGATGAGTCCCTGGACAGAAACCCTTATAACTTTTTAATGAAAAGTGATTTTTGAGTGATTCTTTTTCTGACAGTCTTAAAATTTTGTCTAGTTTTTTATGGGATTTATTTGAAAAAAAATTGGAACAACTTTTATGCACGCGTTGGTTTTCACGTTAGTATGCTTTTTCGATATACCGTAGGTTCCGAAAGAGGTGACGGAGCCGCGAACTTCGCCGAGCTAGACTCCGACTTCTCCGAACCAGGCAAGCATGTTCGAACCTTTGATATGATGGGTGTTTGCATGATTGCGTGAAAGGTTGTACATGGCATACGAGTATCGGTGAGCACCTCGTTGCATGTAAGGCAACTACCCGTGTGTTCCAAAGTTATGGTGATCTCTGATGAGAGATGGCCTAGTCATGTGGTGACATGAAGGGCAGTAAGGTGGTACTGTTGTAGCATGCCAGCCTTACGTCATCCGTTAAATTCCGACGTTAACGTGGACGGAGTCACGTTATCGTGCCTCCCCCTTCCGTGCTACCACATGTTTTCTGCCAGAATGCGGTTTAGTAAGTTGGTAACCTCTTTCCGTGTACACACCAAACAGAGGGGCCGGGATGATGGTTCCATGGCCCTGGATTAAAGCCAGTCATCCGGTCAGGGGGCATGGGTGTTTCTGGTTGGGACCGAGAGGGGGGCACCCCTTAGAGCGCGCGTATAGAAATTTTGATCCCATGCTACGCGAGGTTGTAGCCTCCCCGTCTCAAGGTTTTTCTTGAACGTTGCCGAGGGTGATTCCTGGCTTCGGAATGTTGAATGGGTGTGTACTGGTTAGACGTGTTTCTTCCAAAACACCGTAGACGGAACTAGTCCCCGTGACTACTGAAATCCGTTGCCTGTGGTTAAAGTACAAACTCTGCAGAGTCAAATCCTTCCGAGTCATCGTATCCATGATCAAGTATAGTGATCAGTGTATCCTTATCTACGTCAAGCCCTCGTGGTTTATTCTTCTTTCCGGTAAGCGAGCATGAGTAGTAAACTGGGCTGAACGTTACTCCCGTGGATGGACTAACCCTGGTGTTTATCTCATGCCTGATTATTCCCTGGATATAATTTAAATTCTTGAGCTACTAAGATGTTAAGTTATGAAGCCCTTTATGTGATGTCGCTCAGACGTCCGACTGTGGCATGTTTGTTATTTACTTTCGTATAAGCCCTTTATGTGATGTCGCTCAGACGTCCGACTGTGGCATGTTGGTTATTTACTTTTGATTTAAGCCCTTTCTGCGATGTTGCTCAGACGTCCGACTGTGGCACGCACTATCTTTTATTTTCTATGATAAGCCGTTTATGTGGTGTCGCCCTGACGCCCGACTGCGGCATTGTTATTCTTGCATTTTCCTCTCGAGGGGTCATTCAGACCCTCGTTTGGCACCCAGTATTTAATTTGGGATTTCGGGAGGACTACCGCCCGACTTCTCTTTTATTCCCCATGCATTATTGTCTCTATGTCTGAATGCACTTGTTAATCTGTTCATATGCTTCATGTTTACATTTGTTATATCTTATGTCCGAACTGTC
This sequence comes from Triticum aestivum, assembly GCF_018294505.1. Classification (NCBI taxonomy): domain Eukaryota; kingdom Viridiplantae; phylum Streptophyta; class Magnoliopsida; order Poales; family Poaceae; genus Triticum; species Triticum aestivum. The sequence continues at coordinate 88,558,345 of NC_057814.1, forward strand.
TTGCGAGTACTTTCATGGTACTCACCTGGCTTGTTGATTTGGCCAGATGTTGACGAAGGCGATCTCTTGGATGAAGAGTTTGATAGTGCGTCCGACGCCTAGAGGAGTCCCAGGCAGTCCCGTGCGATCCTGGATATTGGTCACTTGTATTATATACGCTTCCGCCACCCGCAATAAGTCTCCTCGAGCCTCACTCCGACGCTCGAAGCGCTGTAGTTTTCAGGAGTCATATCACCCACTTCGCGGTGATATTTCCACCATCATTGTCATCGTGAGTTAGTAGTTATGCCACCCTATCCGCCGTTATGTTTTATAGGCGTTCATGTAATAAATTGTTGAGCAGTCTCCGCTCAACCTTGTATTATATTCAGTACTCCTGGTATTTTTTTTCTTCTGTGACCAAGATATTGTCTACCAGTGAGAAGGAATTCTTCTTTACTGGTCCGTAAAAGGGATTGGTCTCTCAATAATTATTTTATTGAAAAACCGGTCGTGACAGATCCGCCAAGCTATACTTTAAAATAAACATGGTGTTCAACACATGTTTTGTTTTGTGGAGTCCAAGCATTCTTCATCTTGCATTCTAAAGTGCAATTCGTTCTACCTTATCATTTGAGGTGGTGTTATGTCATTCTTGACAGTTTGAATTCGCGTTTCATGATTCACATGTTGTCAAGAATGAGATATTTTAAATCCACCAATCTCTTCGTTGGATTTATCTTGTGTCATGTTTCACCTAAAGCTTTCCCTAAGGATTTTTGCTATTTATGGTGCTCATAAATGACCCAAGTTCTTCATTTATCCTCCCGGCGAAATAAGTTTCTCGTCTCCTTGTTCATATCAATCCAATCTATTGTTTTTCCCGTTAGTGGCAGAATTTCACCTCAAGTTTTTGAGATGTTTTCCATAAGCCCACAACAAGCTTGTTCTTTTCGTTGTTGATTTTTCCAACAACTCCGTTCAATCCTACTTCGTAAGGATGCTCTTTAAAATTCATTTATGGTAGGAGATGTTGGTTTCATTCTTCGTTCTATTCACCCCAACTATCTAACTATCATGCATTATTTCCGGAGGCTTTGTGATGTTGCTCTCTTCGACCAATCATCTTGTTTTGTCAAGATCATGTAATTTTTCCTTTCTTATCCGTTTAGCCGGAGTGTCGTGCCCTCTTGTCAAGTTCTTCCCATTCTGTCAAGTTTTGCCTCCCTTCTCAACTGGAGTGCTGTCTGAAATCTTTCTTACACCTTGTGCCATTCTTTCATTAGTTCCGGAGGCAATGTGTTGTTAATTTCATCGAGTATCCTCTCATCTTGTGAAGATCATGTTCAATTCCTTCCATTTACAGTCGGAGTGCAGTCCAAATTATATCACTCTTATTCCTTCTCTATCTTGTTTTAACCGAGTGTTGTCGTAATTGATCTTTATCGTTCCTTGTACATCTCGTTTCAACCGGAGTGCTTGCATGTACTTCTTGTCCATCGTAACCATTTTTGTTTGTCCTTCAACCTACAAGGTTCTTGTAATGTTCCTTGTTCCTCTTGCTGAACGGAGTGTTTTAAATTTTGTTCACCTCTGTCGTGTCATTTCTTCAAGCTTTGCGACCTCTCAAGGTTCATTGGTTTCACTCGTTTGTCAAGAAGCAACTTTGTTCTACCTCTTCCTCTTCCGTTTCTCTCCGGTGCCATCCTAGATCTCGGGACGAGATCCTCTTGTAGTGGTGGAGTGTTGTAACGCCCCGAGACCGATGCTCCAGAAGCCTTCCATGTTTTTCGTTGTCGTCGTGTGTTTTATTTGTTTGTTGCATTTCATCATTGCATCATCCGCATTGCATCGGCACTCGTTGTCGTCATTGTTTTTAAAACTTGCATCCGCTCATAGTTGCCGCGTCCCCCTTGCTATCATTGACCGTTTCGATACCAACCACACTTGCAACGTTGCTCCTCGTTTTCTCTCTTGTCTTCTCCGGGGCCATTTGTCAGACACCTTGTCTTTGTCGACCCCTCTCAGACCACCCCTTGCGCGCATCCGAAATTTGTCCCGAACCCGACCCGGGTTGTTGTTACCGATGGGTCCGGATCATCCCCTAACATCTATAAAACATCACCGTTTTCTTTGTTGGACGCTCTAGCCTACTTATTCTCAACCGCCCTATTATAATCAGACGGACCGGATTAACCCCTACCCTAATCCCCTACCTATATAACTAGACCAACCCTAATCTTTAGGGGACTTGTCCCATCCTCCCAGCCAGCCGCCGCCGCCACTCCACCAAATCTCTCTCGGGATCCATCCCCTCCTCGATTTCACACACCAGCCAACCAAATCCATCTCCTCCTACATCCAATCGAGCCAGCCAGCCACCACCAAATCCTCCCCCTTGCCTCGCTCACGCCCACAAGAGAGGAGCTCCTCCTCTGCCCGAGCGCTCCTCTCCACGCCGGCATCCCCGTCCCGACCAGCAGGTCGCCGTCTCCTCGCGCCCCTTCTTCCCTTTCTCTGGTTCCTCCCCTGCTCCTTTTCCCTTCCTTCTTTCTCTCTCTCTTACGCGAGCTCTCTCCTTGTTCTCTTCTTCACAGGGAACCGAGCAGCCATGGCCGCCGTTTGTCCTCGTCGCCACCCTTCGGATCCACGCCGGATCAGCCACCTCCGCGACCTCCCCTTCTTGCTGGAGTCCCTCCCCGCTGCAACTCCCTCGAACAAGATCGGGGTCGAGCCTCCCGCTCTTGCCGTCCCCGTTGACCCGCGCCCGTCCGCCTCGGAGCCGGCCTCCACCGCCTCCTGCCGTCGTCTTCGTGCCGCAGCCCAAACGCTGCCCCGAGTCGCACTGCCTCCTTCTGTCGGGAGCACACAGCGGAAGCCGCCCCTGCCGCGTTGACTGCCAAGTCCCACGCCGCCCCGCCTGCTCCTTCAAGTCCGTCGAGGCCGGTCCTCCCTGCTGCCCTCTCGCCCGGATCCAGCCACCCCTGCTTCCCGTCGCGCCGCCCGCCACCAAGTCCTTCGTCACCGGCCTCTTCTTCCTCTGCAACGAGCAGAAGCTCTGCTCGTCCCGCGCGCCTGGAGATCGAGCAGCTGCGCTCGTTCTCGAGAGCGTTGACCAGGCCCGCAGCCGCAACAGCGTGTGGCCCAGCTCCTCCTGCGCCAGGGCCCAATGTGAGGAAGCCCATCTTCTATTTGCCCCTGTGCACTGTTGGGCCAGTCAGTTTCGGCCCAGTGTTGTTTTTTTTCTCTGTCTGCGATTTTGCCTATTAATGCTGAGAAAAAACAGATTTGTAGAAAAACCCCTATGTTCATGCATATAATAACTTAATAACCATGCATCATTTGTAAAAACATTATATATGAAAAGTGCTTAGAATTTCATCTAGTTTCGTAATATCCAACTTTCATTCATGTTTAAAATGTTTAAACTTGCTGTTTATTTAATTTGCTTAAAGGCCTTGTTAAAATGATTTATTTCATAACTAATTAACCGTAACTCGGATTTAAATAAACTTTATATGTAAATGGGGTAGAAAAATGCATAGATTAACATGGTGCACCTTGTTTTACCGTTTAACAACAGTAAAATATGGTTGTAGGCAGAACAGTACCAAATCTAAAATATGGACATGAGAATTTTCCGGAATTGTTGTTTGTTGTTCTGGCCTCATTTAACCTTGCCTAGATAGATAGTCTTACTATGCTTCACCTCTTGCCATGTTTAATAACATTTAATATTGTTGGGTACATAAACGAGAGAGAACTAAATAATTGATGTGGTGTTTTGTCAATATGCAACTCGTTGCATATTGAGCTCCACTTAATTTGTAGTATTGTTTGTTGCATTTTACCATGCCATGCCTCATTTAAACCGGACATGCATCATACTTGTTTGTGCATCATGCCATGTTTATGTGATGGTTGTTTTACTATGTTGTTTGTTTCTTTCCGGGTTGCTTCTCTCGTTAGCTTCGGTTTCGTTCGACTACATCCGTTTGTCTTTTTCATGGACTCGTTCTTCTTCCTAGCGGGATCTCAGGCAAGATGACCATACCCTCGAAATCACTTCTATCTTTGCTTGCTAGTTGTTCACTCTATCGCTATGTTGCGCTACCTACCACTTGCTATATCATGCCTCCCATATTGCCATGTCAAGCCTCTAACCCACCTTTCCTAGCAAACCGTTGTTTGGCTATGTTTCCGCTTTTGCTCAGCCCCTCTTATAGCGTTGCTAGTTGCAGGTGAAAATGAAGATTGCTCCATGTTGGATTATGTTTATGTTGGGATATCACAATATCTCTTATATTATTAATGCATCTATATACTTGGTAAAGGGTGGAAGGCTCGGCCTTATGCCTGGTGTTCTGTTCCACTCTTGCCGCCCTAGTTTCCGTCATACTGGTGTTATGTTCCTTGATTTTGCGTTCCTTACGCGGTTGGGTGATTTATGGGACCCCCTTGACAGTTCGCTTTGAATAAAACTCCTCCAGCAAGGCCCAACCTTGGTTTTACCATTTGCTACCACCTATCCCCTTTTCCCTTGGGTTCTGCAGACTCAAGGGTCATCTTTATTTTAGACCCCCCCGGGCAAGTGCTCCTCCGAGTGTTGGTCCAAACTAGAGCCCTTTGCAGCGCCACCTCGGGGAAACTTGAGGCCTGGTTTCAGTTGTACGGACTGCTCATCTGGTGTGCCCTGAGAACGAGATATGTGCAGCTCCTTTCGGGATTTGTCGGCACATTCGGGTGGTCTTGTTGGACTTGTTTTACCATTGTCGAAATGTCTTGTAACCGGGATTCCGAGACTGATCGGGTCTTCCCGGGAGAAGGAATATCCTTCGTTGACCGTGAGAGCTTATAATGGGCTAAGTTGGGACACCCCTGCAGGGTATTATCTTTCGAAAGCCGTGCCCGCGGTTATGAGGCAGATGGGAATTTGTTAATGTCCGGTTGTAGAGAACTTGACACTTGACTTAATTAAAATACATCAACCGTGTGTGTAGCCGTGATGGTCTCTTCTCGGCGGAGTCCGGGAAGTGAACACGGTTGGAGTTATGCATGAACGTAAGTAGTTTCAGGATCACTTCTTGATTATTCTAGCTTCGCGACCGTTGCGTTGCTTCTCTTCTCGCTCTTATTTGCGTAAGTTAGCCACCATATATGCTTAGTGCTTGCTGCAGCTCCACCTCACTACCCTTTCCTTCCTATAAGCTTAAATAGTCTTGATCTCGCGAGTGTGTGAGATTGTTGAGTCCTCGTGACTCACAGATTCCTCCAAACAGTTGCAGGTGCCGATGATACCAGTGCAGGTGATGCAACCGAGTTCAAGTGGGAGTTCGACGAGGAACTTGGTCGTTACTGTGTTTCGTTTCCTGTTGATCATTAGTGGAGCCCAGTTGGGACGATCAGGGATCTACATTTGGGGTTATCTTCTTTTTATTTGGATTTGACCGTAGTCGGTCTATGTGTACTTTGAATGATGTATGATTTTATTTATGTATTGTGTGAAGTGGATCCCATTCTTGTTCATTACATGGGATTGTGTGAAGATGACCCTTTTTGCGACAAAACCACAATGCGGTTATGCCTCTAAGTCGTGCCTCGACACGTGGGAGATATAGCCTCATCGTGGGCGTTACAGCTCGTTTACTAGTTGCTCCCGGAATTTCTGAAATCATGTTTATAGTTTCATGATTTAATAAAAACAATATTTAAGGGAAAAAAAGCGATGAACAGTGTGCGGGCCACTATAAACGTTTTGGAACTGCAAGGCCCATTGAATTCCTACGGTGCAGATCGATGCGACGTTCAGACACGTTAAGCAGAGAGGCCGCAAGAAAACGAAGCAGCAGCACAGCAGCACCAGCGCGACCACGAATGGCGTCGACCTCTAGCTTGGATTTGGGAAAGATTGTGCCGCCGGCCGGCTTCCTCCACTGCCGCGCCGCCGTCCTCAGCGCCCCTGTTCTCTGGGGGAGGAGCGCGAGCGGGCGGTGCAGCCTCGCCGTCTCGGTCTCGTCCTCCAATGGTAGATCTTGGAGTTCAGTTCAACCATAGTAAGATGAGGTTCGAACCTGCGAGGAGCCGAATCTTAGTATTACCGCTCTTACCGATTTCATGGTCCATTCTGAAGCCATAGCGGTTCGGTTGAATCCGGTAAGATTTAATTCCAACTTCTTCGCTAATTATCCTTAGCTGGCAAAATTAGAGATCCAATTGGGCGTTGTTGAGATCAATCAGGTGTTGAATATACATGTCAGGATAGTTTCCTTGTGCAATATTCAGTTACAAACTTGTAATTTCAGAAGTCTATTTCTGATGTTTAAGTTCAGACTGCGCGCTTGGACATACACTGAAGTAACAATGGCTCATATTTAACGGTGTAGGTGCAGCTGGGCTCTCCCCACTGAGTGACTCGGAGAAGAAAGGTCCTGTGGTGATGGAGATCCCGCTGGAAGATATCCGGAGGCCGCTAATGCGAACGCGTGCTAATGATTCTGATAAGGTGCAGGAGCTCATGGACAGCATCCGTGTCATCAGCCTCCAAGTACCTGTGGGCTTCCTTTCCTTTAACATTAATTTTTCCAAAATTATTTTCTTTTAGCTCATAAGATAAATTATGTCAGAACTGGAATTTTCTAATGTGGAATTGAGTACATACAAATAAAGTTATAGAGTAGCTAATACATGGCCGACCACTGCTACTGAATTCAGTGATCTCCACACAGTTGTCTTAGCCTCTGAGGACGTTTGTGCTATGGTTGATTGAGATTCACTTGATTGAGTATGCGTGTCAATATTCAAGTTAGGTTCTTTACATGCATATTCTGCGTACAGCGTCACAAAGTACAGATGCATTTTTTGCCCACGAGATCTGGCACTATTATGTCTAGAATAAGTTTTCCCAAGCTCATTTTGACATGTGAAGTCTATTCACCTGTGCTCCTCTGAATCAGTCTTAGTTCAAAGAAAGTGTGCCCTTTATGCCTGGATCAGCGGCTTTATTATTTCAACAGAGGCTTTGTCATGTCTAAGATTGGATCTAATCTAGGTCTAAACTAGGGCTTTACTTTTGTTATCTTGGCCGTCGAAGTAGAAGGTGCCCCTTTCTGGTTCCGGCACACGGGTATTTATACCCGGTCTTGAGTCGGTTGGACGCTTTCCTTTCCTGGTCTCCTAGTTGTGAACGCCTTGAGCCTCCCAATCTTCATCTCTGAATGGTCGACGTCTCGGCCTCTGTCCCGTGTGACTGGTGAACTCCCTTTTGCCTGAGGCCTTGATTATAAATGTTCTCTTTAGCATAAAAGTTTCCCCCTTTTAGAGGTAACATTAAGGTCTGAGTGACTCTGAACAGGGCCTGGCACGATGCGGTATGGGTAATTTCAACTTCCCGCCAACATAGACCAGGGCCGGTGAGTTGAGATTCCACCCATTAACGACCAACATCACAATGAGACCAAAGCAATGAGTAGCTCCCATCACTCAACCTCACTAGGAGGCACTTTTTGAAAGAAGTAACTGAAATTAGTAGATAACGGTAGACCACAATAAGTCTATAGTTCAGTAAGAAAAAAACTAAACCTGCAAATCTGTATCTATTAATTCATACTGGAACACTTGCTAAAGCACTATACATGACAGAAGCAACACGCATGCATAAAAACAGTGCAAAGACAAAAATAACTAATTGGGGAAAACGACAAGGATGTAACAAATGATTGAGTGTGTCTTTCTTCCTTGGCCTGAAGCACCCGTTTTTGTGGAATTGCTGATTGATGACCGAATCGCTTCTATAGCACCTCCACCTCATTATCTTGGACTAGCGGCATCTCCCACTTCGTCATCTCAGCCTCCTACTCATTCTTCTCAACTGTCCGTACTTCCAATATGTCATTCCATGTCTCCATCAATTACTATACTGATTACAAGACTCCCCATAAATCCTCATGTTACTGGGAGAAAATACGAGAGATTTGAGCCAACGTCCAATCTACAATGCCGCAAATGAACCTCAGGGGGACTGGATCAACTCATGTAGCCAAAAGAAGGAAAGAAAAACACTATCCAATGTTTCTTTATGAAATGACCCATTCTGATAAATGTTCATCTACTAATTTCTTCTTTTGGCCACCCCTGCCATTTCATATATAATCTTCCAAGCCTACGTCCCAACCTAGGTCTCTAGAGCAAGAAGAACGTAACATGAAAATACCTCAATAAATGCCAATCGTGCCCCTGATCTCTTCATTCTCCATTCTTAGAGACACAAATTTAATATTACGGAGAGTGTTGGGATTTAAAATGATGGTGAGGGTAAGATTTTTATAACTGATTGGTTTCTTCGTTTGACCCCCTAGTGACAAACTGTGATCTACAGTAATGGTGAAGTATGAAATCCTTAATTTTAATTTATATCAAATATACAAGTCTATCATCATATTTATATATAGGCATTACATTGCCGCAACGTAGTAACACCACACAATATTTTATTTCTAGGGGCTCTTGGACGAAAAACAGGAAGAGCCAATATGCATGCTTTGGATAAACTAGTGTTAGTATATAGTAGGATCTGACTATCAAGCAGAACGTCTGATTTTCAAGTAATTCGGCAACTGAATCTTATTTGATGTAGTCAACGAATATTTAACCTTTTGCTAAGATTCCTGTGCTTTTTCATGGGGTGATTGCAATCTCGTAATGTAGGCAAATTATGATACAACAGTCAGGGCCATATTATTGAGACAACATCTACGCTTTCGTATGGTAATACAACAAATATATATAGTCTTACAACATAAGGGAGATGACAAACACTTATTTTTAGCATGACAAACATTATTAAGATGATGAGACTATCAAAGGTGAAATATTTTATATATATAGAAACAGAGCTATTTATTCACTTATTAAACACACATGCCGGCTATAATTTCTTGTTGCCATCTTTAGGAGGACAGTCCGTTTATTCATGGGACACATACCTAGCTAGCATTCCAAACATGGCCCAAGCCTACGATCTACTACATCTTGTTCACACATTGCCAAGATAAAAATAAGCTGACCCTTGTTGGCCATCAGGCACATAGTTTCCTACCCCGCCCATTACAGCTGCAGTAGAACCCATCATCTGCTGCTCACGCCACATTGGCTGCTGGCCCACTTGTTGATTATATATGGAAGGCGAGCACTGAGCTAGGTTGTTCATGACTGCGAACGAGCTCGTCGGAGCCTGCAACCTATAGCTTGGGTCATTGTTGAGGCTGGTGAAAGAAAGGGTTTGCCGAGGGGCAGAACTATTATTTGCTGCCAATAGCTCATTGTCATGGAGCCTGACATCATTGATGCTGTAACGCTTTGTCCCTGACGATGCCTTTTTCTCTATTCTCTTGAAAAACTTTTGTGCATGGCTTGAAATTTGGACAGGGGTCTTAGTGGTGACGAAGTGCTTGGATATGTTTTTCCAGTCGCCACGGCCATAGACTTCCAGCCCATAAAGAAATGACCTGTGGACATAATGTTCAAAAGAATTGTTAGGTTAAATTGTTTACTCAAAGATGAATTGTGCGACCGTTTTACTGAAGCAACTAATATAGATTGAAGCAAACTACCAATTTGACAGGTTCGAACCACTACAACAACACGTGCTTACTTTTGTTTATTTACAGGTATTGGATAGAATATATGTATATCAGAAATCCATAAGTGAACGAACATTTTGTAGACAACCAAAACATATTGCAAATTCAAAATTATCATACCTCTACTTTTCTATAGTGAAACGACAATCATTACAGGTTATTGATCTGTTTGATTGCGACAAGACGTACCATATTGGAATTTAATGGCCTATTTAACTGCCTTTCTATTTTTTAATCCAGGTCCAATCACATAAAAAATTTAAGCCAAAAAGAAAAGTAAGAAAGAAAGTTCATCAATATCTAATTTGCAGGGATTAGTATTTATCAAAAATGTAAACTGTAAACGTCCAGATATACATTTGTTAAAGTGCAATATCAATTTAACATACCTGCCTCATAGAATTAATTCGCAGAGCTTAATTATCATATGTTGATTTTAAATAAAGAACAACTAAAACTACATGACAAGGAAGAATATAGGTATCGACTAACTTGTGTTCCTCTTTGGTCCAAAACTTTCGTTGATGTGCGGCAACAGCTGGTCGATCAACAGAAGTATTGTTCTCCAAGACCACCATCTTGTTCTTGTCTACCATCATCGGAGCCTCCTCCGTCTTCCTGATTCTTGTATCCTCCAATGCGCAATGAAATGAAAATCTATTATCATCCATGGCTGTACCCTCATCATCTTGTACCTCAAAGTTTTCATTAACAAGGCCGCCCATGCTGTAAATGGAAATTGACAGTGTCCAGTGTACATTTAGTAAAGTAAAATATCATCACAAACATAAGCTACTGATCTCACATAATAAATATGCACAACATTCTTAATTGGTATATGTTCACTGAAAACAAACAACAATTAAAACTACATGACAAAGGAGAGTATACAACCATGGACGAACCTGTGTTCCTCGTCGGTCCAAAAACCCCATTGATGTGGGGCAACAACTGGTTGGTCTATGGAAATATTGTTCTCCAACACCTTCATCTTGTTATTGTCTGCCATCAGCGGTGCCTCACCCGTCACCGTGATCCCCGTATTCTCCATTGCACAACCAAAGGACAATCCATTATTGTCCACGATTGTTGCCTCCTCTCGTACACCGAAGTTTTCATTCGCATGGTCGCCCATGGTGTAGATACCGTGTGTGCTGCTAGCACCATTCTCCTCCATCGGTAGGAGCTCATAGTTACCGTTGACAGGGTAACAAAAGGTGAAAATGTTTTGCGGGCTACCACTAGTAACATGGGTCCCCTCCCTCCGTTGGCTCATATGCATTTCCACGGCGAGATGAATATAAAGATGTGTTACCTGTTTCATGGTCTTTGAAGGGAACAATGCATGGAGAGAATTCATGATGTAGTTGTGCTTCTTGTTCTTGTCATCGTTATCGTCGTACATGATTTTGTTGGTGTTGAGCCTAGCAATGAGTGATCATGCCTCCTCTACCTCGGATGAGGTCCACCCCTAGTTGACTATTGGATCCATGAGAAAGTGGGTAGTTGAACGCTATAGAATTATGAGGAGTATGAACTATGAAGATGGGTTATAGCTTGGGGATGGAGACTGGGGAGTAAGATAGTGTATTTATAGCCTCTTGTGTGCAGTCCTACTTTCGCTAATTAATTTGGCTCATTTATAGTTTTTCAGTCCATACTAAAGTAGATTGAACAATAGTTAAGATAATTAATTCTTATGATCCTCTGAGGAACATGCCAAACTATTTTAAGTTGACCTCGACATTGTGTCTTTCTTTGAAAAAATATTTTCTTATTTTGCCAATGCAAATAATTGCCACGGGCCTCCAAATATACGCAAGAAGATTGCTAGAAACAACACAAGCAGGCCTATAGAGTATTGATCAATTTCGGTGTAGATAGATAGGACACACATCGTGTGCACATGCGTGACATGTGTTCTCATCTTAGAGTGCAAGACCCAAACCATGGTCTGCCGCACTCAAATATGCAATGCACACATGATCTAATTCGGTTTTGGCTACTAGTGACACATACATCAATGGTGTTTTGCGTACACATTGCAAATAATTGAGATGACAAACACTTATTTTTAGCATGACAAACACTATTAAGATGATGAGACTATCACAGGTGAAATATTATATATATATATATAGAAACAGAGCTATTTATTCACTTATTAAACACACATCCCGGCTATAATGTCTTGTTGCCATCTTTAGGAGGACAGTCCGTTTATTCATGGGACACATGCCTAGCTAGCATTCCAAACATGGCCCAAGCCTACGATCTACTACATCTTGTTCATACATTGCCAAGATAAAAATAAGCTGACCCTTGTTGGCCATCAGGCACATAGTTTCCTACCCCGCCCATTACAGGTGCAGTAGAACCCATCATCTGCTGCTCACGCCACATTGGCTGCTGGCCCACTTGTTGATTATATATGGAAGGGGAGCACTGAGCTAGGTTGTTCATGACTGTGAACGAGCTCGTCGGAGCCTGCAACCTAAAGCTTGGGTCATTGTTGAGGCTGGTGAAAGAAAGGGTTTGCCCAGGGGCAGAACTATTATTTGCTGCCAATAGCTCGTTGTCATGGAGCCTGACATCATTGATGCTGTAACGCTTTGTCCTTGACGATGCCTTTTTCTCTATTCTCTTGAAATACTTTTGTGCATGGCTTGAAACTTGGACAGGGTCTTAGTGGTGACGAAGTGCTTGGATATGTTTTTCCAGTCGCCACGGCCATAGACTTCCAGCCCATAAAGAAATGACCTGTGGACATAATGTTCAAAAGAATTTTTAGGTTAAATTGTTTACTCAAAGATGAATTGTGCGACCGTTTTACTGAAACAACCAAAACATATTACAAATTCAAAAGTATCATACCTCTATTTTTCTATAGTGAAACGACAATCATTACAGGTTATTGATCTCTTTGATTGCGACAAGACATACCATATTGGAATTTAATGGGCTATTTTACTGCCTTTCTATTTTTTAATCAAGATCCAATTACATAAAAAATGTAAGCCAAAAAGAAAAGTAAGAAAGAAAGTTCATCAATATCTAATTTGCAGGGATCAGTATTTATCAAAAATGTAAACTGTAAACGTCCAGATGTACATTTTGTAAAGTGCAATATCAATTTGACATATGTGCCTCATATAATTAATTCGCAAAGCTTAATTATCATATGTTGATTTTAAATAAAGAACAACTAAAACTACATGACAAGGAAGAATATAGGTATCGACTAACTTGTGTTCCTCTTTGGTCCAAAACTTTCGTTGATGTGCGGCAACAGCTGGTCGATCAAAGGAAGTATTGTTCTCCAAGACCCCCATCTTGTTCTTGTCTACCATCATCGGAGCCTCCTCCGTCTTCCTGATTCTAGTATCCTCCAGTGCGCAACGAAATGAAAATCCACTATCATCCATGGTTGTACCCTCATCCTCTCGTACCTCAAAGTTTTCATTAACAAGGCCGCCCATTGTAAATGGAAATTGACAGTGTCCAATGTACATTTAGTAAAGTAAAATATCATCACAAACATAAGCTATTGATGTCACATAATAAATATGCACAACATTCTTAATTGGTATATGTTCACTGAAAACAAACAACAATTAAAACTACATGACAAAGGAGAGTATACAACCATGGACGAACCTGTGTTCCTCGTCGGTCCAAAAACCCCATTGATGTGGGGCAACAACTGGTTGGTCTATGGAAATATTGTTCTCCAACATCTTCATCTTGTTATTGTCTGCCATCAGCGGTGCCTCACCCGTCACCGTTATCCCCGTATTCTCCATTGCACAACCAAAGGACAATCCATTATTGTCCATGATTGTTGCCTCCTCTCATACACCGAAGTTTTCATTCGCATGGTCACCCATGGTGTAGATACCGTGTGTGCTGCTAGCACCATTCTCCTCCATCGGTAGCTCATAGTTACCGTTGACAGGGTCACAAAAGGTGAAAATGTTTTGCGGGCTACCACTAGTAACATGGGTCCCCTCCCTCCGTTGGCTCATATGCATTTCCACGGCGATATCAATATAAAGATTTGTTACCTGTTTCATGGTCTTTGAAGGGAACAATGCATGGAGAGAATTCACGATGTAGTTGTGCTTCTTGTTCTTGTCATCGTTATCGTCATACATGATTTTGTTGGTGTTGAGCCTAGCAATGAGTGAGCATGCCTCCTCTACCTCGGATGAGGTCCACCCCTGGTTGACTATTGGATCCATGAGAAAGTGGGTAGTTGAACGCTATAGAATTATGAGGAGTATGAACAATGAGGATGGGTTATAGCTTGGGGATGGAGAGTGGGGAGTAAGATAGTGTATTTATAGCCCGCTTGTGTGCAGTCCTACTTTCGCTAACTAATTTGGCTCATTTATAGTTTGTCAGTCCATACTAAAGTAGATTGAACTATAGTTAAGATAATTAATTCTTATGATCCTCTGAGGAACATGCCAAACTATTTTAAGTTGACCTCGACATTGTGTCTTTCTTTGAAAAAATCTTTTCTTATTTTGCCAATGCAAATAATTGCCACGGGCCTCCAAATATACGCAAGAAGATTGCTAGAAACAACACAAGCAGGCCTATTGAGTATTGATCAATTTCGGTGTAGATAGATAGGACACACATCGTGTGCGCATGCGTGACATGTGTTCTCATCTTAGAGTGCAAGACCCAAACCATGGTCTGCCGCTCTCAAATATGCAATGCACACAGGATCTAATTCGGTTTTGGCTACTAGTGACACATACATCAATGGTGTTTTGCGTACACATTGCAAATAATTGATTAATATCTCCCCACGATAACTAGGCTACATATACGATCCACACATTACCAGCGAAGGTAAGCATATCTTTTCTCTTAATTTTGGTGACCATTCTTCCCACATCCAATGCACGAAATTCCATCTATAGGCAGATTTCTTGGCTTAGGTCATTTAATGGCACTTCGTGGTAAAAAGATTCAGTACATGGGCCAATCCATTGTGTAGATATCTACATGTCTTTTTATATGTATATATAGAGATACAAATTAATAACCCATGAAGTCAATAAATTTGACACACTTACCTTCCATGTCTCTCTCTCTCTCAAAATAATTTAGAGATTTCTACATGATATACACAAACAAAGAGGTTGCAAAATGGAAATAGGTTTTTTAAGTGCATGATGCATCGTCTAGCTATCATATGGGACCACGTGCATACTCATCCACTCATATGCCATGTTACAGCCATGTTCATAAATGGCTTTTGCTTCATAGTTTTAAACTCAGTTTTAATACTGTGTACAAGTTAATAAACTAGATTATAGAAAAGGCATCAATGCTAATGGGCTTCACAACTGTATTTTTTTCTAGTGAAGGGAAAAGATTAGAACGTACGAGTATTAACTTTCAGCCAATTGTTACACCAGATTACTAACTGATAAAATAATAGGAGGTTAAATTCTAACGGTAGCATTATGAAGCATGCCAACACCAAGTCTACATCACTGGAGCAGGTAGTCCTGATAACTACAGTTGGGAAGTCGCTTGACGTTGCTTGAGATACTAGTGACAACAATTTGAAGCACAGACCTTCAACACGGAGAACAAGGCGAAGGCCAGGCGAGGAGACCCAACCTACCACGTCGATGATATAAGCTCCATACCATGACTTATCGACGAGAGTACCTATACTGGTACAGCGAGGTGCTATACAAACGGTTTTTAACACCTTTCCGCGACGGTATTTGAAACTGTCGCCAAGTGAGTGTAGGCGATAGGGGGTCCTTCCCACACGACCCAGAAACCGTCGGGGATATGCCCTCCTGGCACACACACTCAGCAAAATGAGGTCGTGTGCGACCGGCGAGCGCTCAAATACGGTAATACGTACAATAGATCTAAAAAATACAATTATACATGCGAAATTGTTTCCGGTCGCAAGTACATCCAACACAGTCAGTCCCCGCTAAACGTTTCCGTTCGTATGTATATCTCACATAGTCGCTCCAAGGAAAACGTTTCCGGTCACAGGTACATCACACACAATTTTTCCCATTAAATCGTCTGTGATAGCGTTGCCATTGCACACGATATTAACAATTTTATCGTTTGCGTTATTGAATGCATTACACACGGTGCGTAGAAGAAACCGTGTGGCAAAGGCTCTCCATCAAACACAGTTTTTATGTGGTAACGTTTGTGCAAGGTGGCCTAACGCAAACAGTTTTCAAGAGAAGGTCGTGTGTGATTGTTCATTGATCCAACACGGTTTATTCCTAAAAACTATGTGCGTTGTCTGAGGTCTTCATCCACGGTATTTTCTCAATAACCGTTTCCAATAGCAAAACCTAATTAGCAGGCTAATTCGTCATTAGCAGGCTAATTGACCTATTATTAATAATCCATTTATTAATCTAATTGACATTCATATTAAGCATATAATATATTCAATTTCCATATTAAGGAAGCAGGATTTCATAATTGAAATACATCAGAGTACAACATGATATAGCTTTAGCACTCAGCTACCCCATTACACAACTGCACCAGCACCAAGTTTCACATGCAACATGTAGAACCTTTCAAAATTATCATCATAGACGGTACATAGACAAATGCATCTCATCTGGAAAACTGCTGAAGTGGAAAATGAATATTGAGCCTTCATTCATGTTGAAGGTCTTTGCAACTTTAGGACAGTGCCTGTGGATGATTGACCGTCCGCCCTTCGTCCTCTTCAGGAACACTTCAATATTGAACCGTGGGTGTTGTTAATAGTTAGTACCATCTTGTAGTGAACTGATGTCTTCTTCATTGGAAATGGGGTAAAGGAATAAAAAAAGGCAAGGTATAATAGTTAGTACCATCTTGTAGTGAACTGATGTCTTCTTCATTGTGCAGACAAAGATCTTGTTGTTTTTTTAACAATCTTTCTGAGTTTCTTGACTTGTTTGATATTCATGGACAACTCATTTCCCCATATGCAAAAAGGGTCGAACAGTGGGTCAAAACCTGTGACAGTAGGACCCACATGTGCAAGACCAAATTGTTAAAAACCTAAATATTAGAATGGTTCTTGTAATTGCACAATAATGTGCTATTAGACAACGGACCATGCACGTGCTAACCTCGATTGTAAATCTCCGTCCTTCCCATTGTTTCCTTGCAACACATATAAGGTAGTTAGTCATCAGGTTAAGTAAGGGTTCACATGCTATCAGTAAAATATGTTGATGAAAAATAAGCACATTGCAGATTCATCAGATTAATTCAAGGCACACGGAAAACCAATTTATCCGAACCAAGCATGATTAAGAAATAGGAAATATAACACTTGTATATGTTTCTCATGTATTAAGTGCAGCCAAATTCGATTTATTTCTCACATGCACAACAATACAAAATTCTACCCACAACAATTGGACATCACATTGCAGAAGTGAACCAAGCAGTTAACTAAACACCACAACAAATGAACCAAATATTAACTGAGCACCACATTGCACAATATAACATACTCCTAATAGAAGATCAGATAGTTAACCAAACCAAGCATGCTTAACAACTTGGAAATATAGCAATTGTATTTGTTTCTCATGTATTTAGTATAGCCAAATTCGATTTACTTCTCACATGGTATACAATAACAGAATGCGCCCACAACTAACTAACATCGCATTGCAGAATTGAACCAAACAGTTAACTAAACACCACAACACAAATGAACCAAACGCTAACTAAGCAGCACATTGCATAGTGTATAACCAAACTAAGCATGCTTGACAACTTGGAAATATAGCAATTGTATTCATTTCTCATTTATTTTGTAAAGATAAATTCGATTTATATCTCACATGGAAGACAATACAAAATTGCAGCCTGAAGAATTGAACATCACATTTGCATAATTGAACCAAACAGTTAACTAAACAGTTAATAAGTGAGTACCACACTGCACGACATATAGAACATATACACTAGAGCAACAGATTGCATGGTAAAATTAGATAGCACAATTCACTAGAATTTGTTAAGGAAAGGCAGGAGCAGCACATGCAACGGGTAAACCGAGCATGCTTAACCGACGTAGCTAGCAAATGGCAAGGTACTCCTCCAAGATCTGGGGGTCAGCACGAATGGCAGCCATCGCGACCTCATCCGCGTGTGCGGCCGCGATTTGCTTCTTCGCTGCCAAATGCTCCTTGAGCTCCTGGCTATAATGCGTGCACCATGGCTTAGGGCGATGATTATTTGGTGGAGGGGTCGGTGATTTGGGTGGAAGGTGTCGCGCCGACGGTCGGGGCATGTGGGATGTGGAAGGAGGAGGAGGATGGGGGTCGGGTGTGGATTATCCGCTTGGATAGATGAGGCCGAGCAGCGTGAAGGAGGGTCGCTGGCGAGGAGGCGGCGCTGCAAGCAAGGAGTGAAGGTTTTAACTTGGAAAGGAAGGAAAAAAAGGGGAAATGTGGCTTTTGGTATGGGGGAGGGGGCAGGGAGGTAGATATTTCCGCGAAAGCCGAAAATTTGGAATCGCTTCAGCAAAAAAACTGGCGCGCAAAGTGTCATCAGACACGGTCCCTTATTTAGAACTGTTTACGATATGTGAACATCACAAACGATTCAGATAGCTTAACCCGTGTGTGATGAGTTTGAACGCCAAAAATTTTGGTTCGAATTTCCCTGGTTACAGTGGTCATCCACGTCATTGCATAATTTACGTACACAAAAGAGACTACAGCACACCCATACTTCTTAATTGAGCAAGTTCAAAAATTAAACAGAGCTAGCTGGCCTAAACCTTACTCTAATAAATTAAAGACCGGTGCAATTAATTAAACAAAACAAAGAGTACTACTACGGCTGGTGCTCGTCGATCTCCGCCGCCTCCTCC
This sequence comes from Triticum aestivum, assembly GCF_018294505.1. NCBI lineage: Eukaryota > Viridiplantae > Streptophyta > Magnoliopsida > Poales > Poaceae > Triticum > Triticum aestivum. Next base: position 88,576,861 of record NC_057814.1, read on the forward strand.
ATGTCCAGCTCGCGCCCGACAGTCTCTTGGGGAAGGGGCTCCATGGCATCCATCGCACCATACTCGGCAAGCATCTCGCCATCCGCGTCCGCCATCTCTTTGGAAAAGGCCGCCATGAGCTGGGCGTGGGCGGCGGCGATCTGGGCTTGGACGGGCTCCGTCGTAGCAAGGTATGCAGCGGAGGAACGGACGGCTGCTCGAACGCTCTCGGTGATTGCCAACTCTTCGACCGTGGGTTGCCAACCCACAAGTATAGGGGATCTATCGTAGTCCTTTCGATAAGTAAGAGTGTCGAACCCAACGAGGAGCAGAAGGAAATGACAAGCGGTTTTAGTAAGGTATTCTCTGCAAGCACTGGAATTATCGGTAACAGATAGTTTTGTGATAAGGTAATTTGTAACGGGTGACAAGTAATGAAAGTAAATAAGGTGCAGCAAGATGACCCAATCCTTTTTGCAGAAAAGGACAAGCCTGGACAAACTCTTATATGAAAGAAAACGCTCCCGAGGACACATGGGAATTATCGTCAAGCTAGTTTTCATCACGATCATATGATTCACGTTTGTTACTTTGATAATTTGGTATGTGGGTGGACCGGTGCTTGGGTACTGCCCTTCCTTGGACAAGCATCCCACTTATGATTAACCCCTATTGCAAGCATCCACAACTACAAAAGAAGTATTAAGGTAAACCTAACCATAGCATGAAACATAAGGATCCAAATCAGCCCCTTACGAAGCAACGCATAAACTAGGGTTTAAGCTTCTGTCACTCTAGCAACCCATCATCTACGTATTACTTCCCAATGCCTTCCTCTAGGCCCAAACAATGGTGAAGTGTCATGTAGTCGACGTTCACATAACACCACTAGAGGAGAGACAACATACATCTCATCAAAATATCGAACGAATACCAAATTCACATGACTACTTATAGCCAGACTTCTCCCATGTCCTCAGGAACAAACGTAACTAATCACAAATCATATTCATGTTCATAATCAGAGGGGTATTAATATGCATTAAGGATCTGAACATATGATCTTCCACCAAATAAACCAACTAGCATCAATTACAAGGAGTAATCAACACTACTAGCAACCCACAGGTACCAATCTGAGGTTTTGGGACAAAGATTGGATACAAGAAATGAACTAGGGTTTTAGAGGAGATGGTGCTGGTGAAGATGTTGATGGAGATTGACCACCTCCCGATGAGAGGATCGTTGGTGATGACGATGGTGATGATTTCCCCCTCCCGGAGGGATGTTTCCCCGGCCGAACAGCTCCGCCGGAGCCCTAGATTGGTTCCGCCTCGTGGCGGCGGTGTTTCGTCCCGAAAGCTTGCTTATGATTTTTTCCAGGGTAAAAGACTTCATATAGTAGAAGATGGGCACCGGAGCCCTGCCAGGGGGCCCACGAGGCAGGGGGCGCGCCCAGGGGGTAGGGCGCACCCCCACCCTCGTGGATGGTGGGTGGCCCCCTCTGGTTGATTCTTTCGCCAGTATTTTTTATTAATTCTAAAAACTTCCTCCGTGAAGTTTCAGGACTTTTGGAGCTGTGCAGAATAGGTCTATAATATTTGCTCCTTTTCCAGCCCAGAATTCCAGCTGCCGGCATTCTCCCTCTTCATGTAAACCTTGTAAAATAAGAGAGAATAGGCATAAGTATTATGACATAACGTGTAATAACAGCCCATAATGCAATAAATATCGATATAAAAGCATGATGCAAAATGTATGTATCAACTCCCCCAATCTTAGACCTCGCTTGTCCTCAAGCGGAAGCTGATAACGAAAAATATGTCCACATGTTTAGAGATAGAGGTGTCGATAAAATAAAATACAGAGATGAGGGCATCATGATCATTCTTATAACAGCAACACACATATATATATATATTGTCATATGATTTCTTATGCTCAAGTAATAATCTGTTCACAATGTCAAGTATGAATCAGAAACTTCACTGAGAACCAACAAACTATAATCTCAGTCATTGAAGCAATTGCAATTTATCATAACATCGGAAAGAGTCAATATAAGAGCTTTTCAGCAAGTCCACATACTCAACCATCATTTAGTCTTTCACAATTGCTAACACTGACGCAACACTTATGGGTACAAAGTTTTAATCGGACACAGAGAAATATATGGGCTTATAGTGTTGCCTCCCAACCTTTTACCTCAAGGGTAATGTCAACAATAATAGTTCATGACAACTTACATCCAATTGGATATATATATCAGGATCTTTCCAACACAAGGTGCTTGCCAAAGGATAAAATGTAAAAAAGGAAAGGTGAAGATCACCGTGACTCTTTGTATAAGGTATAAGACAAGAATAAAAGATAGGCCCTTCGCAGAGGGAAGCAGAGGTTGTCATGTGTTTTTGTGGTTGGATGCACAAAGTCTTAATGCAAAAGAACGTCACTTTATATTGCCACTTGTGATATGGACCTTTATTATGCAGTCTGTCGCTTTTATTGCTTCCATATCACAAGATTGTATAAAGCTTATTTTCTCCACACTAATAAGTCATACATATTTAGAGTGCAATTTTTATTGCATACAACAATGACAACTTACATGAAGGATCTTACTCAATCCATAGGTAGGTATGGTGGACTCTCGTGGCAAAACCGGGTTTAAGGATATTTGGAAGCACAAGTAGTATCTCTACTTGGTGCAAAGAATTTGGCTAGCACGAGGGGGAAAGGCAAGCTCAACATGTTGGATGATCCATGATAATGTACTTTATTTCAGCTATAAGAGAACATAACCCATTACGTTGTCTTCCTTGTCCAACATCAACTTTTTAGCATGTCATACTTTAATGAGTGCTCACAATCATAAAAGATGTCCAAGATAGTATATTTATATGTGAAAACCTCTCTTTCTTTGTTACTTCCTATTAATTGCAATGATAACCAAAACTATGTTTGTCAACTCTCAACAACTTTTATTCATCATACTCTTTATATGTGAAGTCATTAATCTCCATAAGATCAATATGATCTCTTTACTTCTTTTTATTCTTTTTTTTATTCCCTCAAGATCATAGCAAGGTAATCAAGCCCTTGACTCAACACTAATATTTATTATATATAGCTCACGGATTCGATTACATAGAAGGATCATAAAGCAAAACTCAAAACTAGATCATACTAAAACTTTATTCTATTATATCAAGATATTACCAAAAGGATCAAACTAAGAAAAAGGTAAAGATAGGATTATGATGGTGATACGATACCGGGGCACCTCCCCCAAGCTTGGCAGTTGCCAAGGGGAGTGCCCATACTCATATGATTATATCTCTTTCCTCGGGGGTGGTGATGATGGAGGTGTTGATGATGTAGGCTTGCCTTCCATCTTCCAAGGCATAGGCTCACCATCATAGAAGGATGTTCGAGTCTCCGGGATCCTCGCATCTGCAGCCAAACTCATCCTCTTGAATCTATATTCATACTCACAGTTTTGGTTTTGCAGGTCATAGATCTGGGCCTGGAGATGCTCGATTTTCTCGTGAAGCTGGAAGATGGTCTCCCCAATGTTCTTGGCATCCAGCGTGTGGTTGTTGGTGAACTCCGCGATCATCATGTGGTTGGCGTTGAGTCCGCGTTCCACCATTCCCCGGCACTTGAAAACTTGTTGCTCCATTGCTTCGAGCCTTCTCTCCGCGCTTCCTGTCCCCCTTGGTCCCTCAACATCGCGGATGTGCAGCAACCCATCATGCATCTCAATTGTTTGAGGGTGTTGCAGTACCTCCGCGAGGTAGGGATTGATAACCATCTTGAAGAACTTGTCCTTGGGAGCGCTTGAAGACGTCATGATGATCTAGATCTATCAGAAAAACAGCTCGAAATGAAAACAGAGGATATTTGCGTGGTACGGTGGTCAAAATCTTCGGGAGATTATATAATGAATTTTTACCGACCAAAAGAAGTACCGTGCAAGAAAACGGAGTCCAGAGGGCACCCGAGGTGCCCACGAGGCAGGGGGCGCGCCCAGGGGGTAGGGCGCACCCTCCACCATCGTGGATGCCTCGTGTCCCTTTCGGACTACTTCTTAATTTCCTATTTTCTTAACTATTCCAAAACAGCGAAAAATTACCATTAGAACTGTTTTGGAGTCGGTTTACTTACCGTACCACATACCTATTCCTTTTCGGAGTCTGAAACATTCTGGAAAGTGTCCCTTATATATTCCTCCAGGGTTACGGTTTCAATAACATTGGTTTCAACATTTATGGGATTACCTGAGATGTAATGTTTGATTCTTTGACCGTTCACCACCTTTGGATTTGTGCCGTCAAAGTTATTGATTTTTATGGCACCGGAATGATAGACCTCCTCGATAACGTAAGGGCCTTCCCATTTAGAGAGAAGTTTTCCTGCAAAAAATCTTAAATGAGAGTTGAAGAGCAACACATAATCACCTACATTAAACTCATGCTTTTGTATCCTTTTGTCATGCCATCTTTTAACCTTTTCTTTAAACAGTTTGGCATTCTCATAGGCCTGGGTTCTCCATTCATCAAGTGAGCTTATGTCAAATAACCTCTTCTAACCGGCAAGTTTGAAATCATAATTGAGCTCTTTAATGGCCCAATATGCCTTATGTTCTAGTTTGAGAGGTAAGTGACATGCTTTTCCATAAACCATTTTATACGGAGACATACCCATTGGGTTTTTATATGCAGTTCTATAGGCCCACAATGCATCGTTAAGTTTCCTAGACCAATTCTTTCTAGATCTATTAACAGTCTTTTGCAAAATTAACTTGATCTCTCTATTACTCAATTCTACTTGACCACTAGACTGTGGGTGGTATGGAGATGCAATTCTATGATTAACATCATACTTAGCAAGCATCTTACGAAAAGCACCATCAATAAAATGTGAACTACCATCAGTCATTAAATATCTAGGGACTCCAAACCTCGGAAAAATAACTTTTTAAGCATCTTAATAGAGGTGTTATGATCAGCACTACTAGTTGGAATAGCTTCTACCCACTTACTAACTTAATCAACAACAACTAAAATATGTGTATACCCGTTAGATGAAAGAAATGGTCCCATATAATCAAAGCCCCAAACATCAAATGGTTCAATAACAAGTGAATAATTCATAGGCATTTCTTGACGTCTACTAATATTACCAATTCTTTAACATTCATCACAAGACAAGACAAACTTACGGGCATCTTTGAAGAGAGTAGGCCAATAAAAACTGGACTGCAATACCTTATGCGCAGTTCTATCTCCACCGTGGTGTCCTCCATAAGCTTCGGAGTGACACTTGTGTAGGATATGTTCCTGTTCATGCCCAGGTTCACAACGTCTAATGACACCATGTACTCCTTCTTTATAAAGGTGTGGGTCATCCCAGAAGTAATGTCTTAAATCATAGAAAAACTTTTTTTCTGCTGGTATGTGAAACTGGGTGGTATAAATTTAGCAACAATGTAATTAGCATAATCAGCATACCATGGAGCAGTACGAGAAGCATTTATGACAGCTAATTGTTCATCAGGAAAGCTATCATCAATAGGTAGTGGGTCATCAAGAACATTCTCTAACCTAGACAAGTTGTCTGCAACGGGGTTCTCGGCTCCCTTACTATCAATAATATGCAAATCAAATTCTTGTAGTAGGATAACCCATTAATAAGTCTAGGTTTAGCATCTTTCTTTTCCATAAGATATTTAATAGCAGCATGATCAGTGTGAACAGTTACTTTAGAATCAACAATATAATGTCTGAACTTATCACAAGCAAATACAACTACTAAAAATTCTTTTTCACTAGTAGCATAATTTCTCTGGGCACTGTCTAGAGTTTTACTAGCATATTGGATAACATTTAATTTCTTATGAACTCTTTGTCCTAGAACAACACCTACAGCATAATCACTAGCATCACACATAATTTCAAAGGGTAAATTCCAATCAGGAGGCTGAACAATAGGTGCAGAAATGAGAGCCTTCTTAAGTATTTCAAATGCTTCTACACAATCATCATCAAAGACAAAGAGGAACATCTTTTTGTAAGTGATTAGTCAAAGGCCTAGAAATTTTAGAGAAGTCCTTAATGAACCTCCTATAAAAACCGGCATGACCAAGGGAACTTCTTATACCTTTAATGTCCTTAGGACACGACATCTTTTCAATAGCATCAACTTTAGCTTTATCAACTTCAATACCTCTTTCAGAAATTTTATGCCCCAAGACAATACCTTCATTAACCATAAAGTGGCACTTCTCCCAATTCAAGACAAGATTAGTTTCTTCACATCTCTGCAAAACTCAATCAAGGTTGATTAAGCAATCATCAAAAGAAGTTCCATAAACGGAGAAATCATCCATGAAAACCTCAACAATCTTTTCACAAAAGTCAGAGAATATAGCAGTCATACATCTTTGAAAGGTAGCAGGTGCATTACATCAACCAAAAGGCATACGTCTATAAGAAAAGGTACCGAAAGGGCAAGTAAAAGTGGTCTTTTCTTGATCCTCTTTTGACATAGGTATTTGAGAGAAACCGGAATAACCATCTAGAAAGCAAAAATGTGTATGTTTGGATAATCTTTCTAGCATTTTATCAATAAAAGGTAAAGGGTAATGATCCTTTTTAGTAGCTTTATTTAATTTGCGGAAATCAATCACCATTCTATAACCTGTAATAATTCTTTGCGGGATCAATTCATCTTTATCATTACGAACAACAGTAATACCTCCCTTCTTAGGGACACAATGGACAGGACTTACCCACTGACTATCAGCAACGGGATAAATTATACCTGCCTCCAGAAGCTTTAGTATTTCTTTTCTTACCACTTCTTTCATCTTAGGATTTAACCGTCGTTGGTGGTCAACAACTGGTTTAGCGTCTTTCTCATATTTTATTGTGTGCTGACATAGAGTGGGACTAATGACCTTAAGATCATCAAGAGTATATCCAATAGCAGCACGGTGCTTCTTCAGAGTTTTCGATGATTTCTTTTCTTCCTGCTCTGAAAGGTTAGCACTAATAATAACAGGATATATCTTCTTTTCATCAAGATAAGCATATTTAAGAGTATCAGGTAATGGTTTAAGCTCAAACACGGGATCACCCTTGGGTGGAGGAGGATCCCCTAGCATTTCAACAGGCAAGCTGTGTTTCAAAATAGGTCCCTGTTTAAAGAATACTTCATCTATTTCTCTTCATTCATTCATAAACATATCATTTTCATGGTCGAGCAAATATTGTTCTAAAGGATCATTAGGAGGCACGGCAATAGAAGCAAGACCAATAATTTCATCTTTACTAGGAAATTCTTTATCATGGGGTTGTCTATGAAATTTAGCAAAATTAAACTCATGAGACATATCCCCCAAACCAATAGTAACAACATCCTTTTTGCAATCTATCCTAGCATTAATAGTATTCAAGAAGGGTCTACCAAATATGATGGGACAAAAGTTATCTTGTGGGGAACCAAGAACAAGAAAATCAATAGGATATTTAACTTTCCCACACAAGACTTCAACATCTCTAACAATCCCAACTCGTGAAATAGTGTCTCTATTGGCAAGTTTAATTGTAACATCAATTTCCTCTATCTCAGCAGGTGCAATATCATGCATGATTTCTTTGTATAAGGAATGACGTATTGCACTTGCACTAGCACCCACATCACATAAGCCATGATAGAAATGATCTCCTATTGTAACATAAATAACAAGCATGCCTACAACAGGTCTATGCTTATTTTTATTATCAGGTCTAGCAATTCTAGCAGCTTCATCACAGAAGTAAATAACATGCCCATCAATATTATCAACCAAGAGATCTTTAACCATAGCAACACTACATTCAACTTTAATTTGCTCAGGGGGTGTAGGTGTTCTAGTGTTACTCTTACGAACCAGAGCTGAAGCTTTAGCATGATCCTTTATTCTAACAGGGAAAGGTGGTTTCTCAATATAAGCAGTAGGAACAATAGGATCAACATTATAAGTGATAGTCTTTTCTTCAACTTTAATAGGTGCAATAACTTTTACTTCAATGGGAGGATTATATTTAAACCACTTCTCCTTAGGGATATCAACATGAGTAGCAAAGGATTCACAGAAAGAAGATACTATCTCAGAGTCAAGTCCATATTTAGTGCTAAATTCACGGAAAACATCGGTGTCCATTAAAGGTTTAACACAATCAAACTTAGGTGTTATACCTGACTCCTTACCTTCGTCGAGATCCCAATCTTCAGAGTTGCGTTTAATTCTTTCCAATAAATCCCATTTGAATTCAATAGTCTTCATCATAAAAGAGCCAGTACAAGAAGTATCGAGCATGGAGCGATTGTTGAGAGAAAGCCGAGCATAAAATTTTTGAATAATAATTTCTCTTGAGAGCTCATGATTGGGGCATGAATATAACATTGACTTAAGCCTCCCCCAAGCTTGAGCGATGCTTTCTCCTTTGCGAGGCCAAAAATTATATATATAATTGCGATCACGATGAACAAGATGCATAGTATAAAACTTCTGATGAAATTCCAATTTCAATCGGTTGTAGTTCCATGATCCCATATCATCACATAGCCTAAACCATGTCAATGCCTTTCCCTTCAAAGATAAAGGGAATACCTTCTTCTTGATAACATCCTCGGGCATACCTGCAAGCTTAAATAATCCACAAACTTCATCCACATTGATTAGGTGCAAATCGGGATGCAATGTTCCATCTCCTGTAAAAGGATTAGCCAGCAGTTTCTCTATCTTACCTGAAGGAATTTCGAAGTAAACATTTTCAGTAGGTTCAGTAAGTTGAGGAGCAACTCTTTGCTCTATTGGTCAGGGTGAAGATTCCCCGAACAAGCCCCTCAAAGGATTATGTTCCATAGTAACAAGTGACAGTAAATTTCAGCACACTACATAAATTTTTCCTTACCAAATTCCACCTACCAAAGGCGCTTCACTCCCCGGCAACGGCGCCAAAAAAGAGTCTTGATGACCCACAAGTATAGGGGATCTATCATAGTCCTTTCGATAAGTAAGAGTGTCGAACCCAACGAGGAGCAGGAGGAAATGACAAGCGGTTTTCAGTAAGGTATTCTCTGCAAGCACTGAAATTATCGGTAACAGATAGTTTTGTGATAAGGTAATTTGTAACGGGTGACAAGTAATGGAAGTAAATAAGGTGCAGCAAGATGGCCCAATCCTTTTTGTATCAAAGGACAAGCCTGGACAAACTCTTATATGAAGGAAAACGCTCCCGAGGACACATGGGAATTATCATCAAGCTAGTTTTCATCACGCTCATCTGATTCGCGTTCGTTACTTTGATAATTTGATATGTGGGTGGACTGGTGCTTGGGTACTGCCCTTCCTTGGACAAGCATCCCACTTATGACTAACCCCTATTGCAAGCATCCGCAACTACAAAATAAGTATTAAGGTAAACCTAACCATAGCATGAAACATATGGATCCAAATCAGCCCCTTACACTACAAAAAAAGACACATCCGTGACATATTGGGCCGAACGAAATTTTTTTGTGTCATACTTATGACACTTCTATGACTATAATTGTGACAAAACCCAGTATCATCATAGATGTGGTGGGCTCCAACTTCTATGGCAAAAAATCATGATAGAAAATGGGGTTTTCGTCCTGGGCGGGCCGGAGACGCAGCTGCATGACATTCTTTGGGCCGTCCATGACGGAAAAAACCGTGGTAGAAGCGAGGGTGAGGAAAATATCGGGGTGTTCCCGGTTACGGTGGGTGGTCGGGGCCGAGCGATGCGCGTTTCTCTCGTACACGCACGCGCGTGGGTGTGAGGCGTTGGGCTCTAACTGAACCCGAGCGAGGTGTTGGGCTCAAACTGAACCCGAGCGATTGCACTGCAGGCTACGCGTTACTGAACCCGAGCGATTGCACAGCAGGCTACGCGTTACTGAACTCGAGCGATTGATCGATGGCTGTTAACTGAACCCGATCGAGCGATTCCTTCGCTACTGCTGCTACATGAAGCCGGTCGATGCTGCCTCTGGATGAACAGTGAGCGTTGCTGGGGGGGTTTGGATGAACAGTTCCAGTGGGGGTGGATGAACAGGACCCCGTGGTGTTGCCTCTGGATGAACAGGACCCCGATCGATCGAGCCGGTTGGGGCTGGATGAACATGACCCCGTGGAGGGCTGGATGAACAGGACCACCCCGTGGAGGGCAGGATGAACAGTAGACTGTGGAGGGCTGGATGAACAGGAGCCCGTGGAGGGGTGGTTGAACAGGAGCCCGTGGAGAGGGCTGGTTGAACAGTAGCCGGTGGAGTAGCGCGCAGTGGAGGCTAGATGAACAGGAGCCCATGGAGGAACAGTCGTAGGTGGAGGCTCGAGGAGGTCGACGGTGGATGAACAGTAGCCCGTGGAGGCTGGAGGGGGTCGACGGTGGAGATGAGCAGTATCCCGTGGAGTCCAGTTTTGCGGTGCGCCACACCCCTCCCGACGAACAGGACCCCCGTTTCGACCATAGCGCTCCAACACAAGTCCGTTTCCTCCGTTTTGCGGTACGCCACACCCCTTCGGATCAACAGGACCCCCGTTTCGACCGTAGGAGCTCCGTTTCCTCCGTTTTGTGGTACGCCAGACCCCTCCCGATGAACAGGATCCCGTTTCGAACGTGGCCGGTCGAACACAAGGCCGTTTCCTCCGTTCTGCAGTACGCCAGGCCTCATTTCCATCGGCTATTCCGTCCAAGCTGGTTGGTTCCCACGCATTCCGTTGCCTCCCGATGAACACGATGCATTCCGTTGCCTTCCCATGAACACGACGACGAGGCAGTTTCTCCGTTCCGACCTAGCCATGTACACGAGCCCTGGCGCGAGTAGGCGTTCGAGACCCCGCCCGTATGTACGTACGTGGCCGTATTTACTTTCTTGCACCCTGGCCGCTGAAGGTACGTGTACATGCTATGTGCGTGCATCTAGTACGACACATGCGCGCCTCTACATCGACCAGTATGTACGTACACGTTCGCGACCAGAATGACAACGCTACGTACGCTTCGACCAGGTGGGTCCCGACTGTCAGGCACTTCCTTGCGTGCGAAGATGTAGCTGGTGGGTCCCGGCAGTCAGGGGGCGAATCGTTTTTTTTGCCTGGACGCACTTCCTTACGTGTGAAGATGTAGCTGGTGGGTCCCAGCGGTCAGGTGGAAACGTTTTTTTCATGAAATACGGTGGCCCGTCCGGTGGGTTCCCGCTGTCAGGTGGAGGAATAATTATTTTGCACGTAATAAGGAGGCACTTCTTTGCTGCGGCCATGGACCCAGCTGTCAGCCTCTCCACGTATAGTACTCTTCTGATGGAAGTCGGTCGTTGACCACATTGACCACGCTGCGCCGAGAGCATCACGGCGGTGGACGACGGTTCGGCCTAGGAAGGGGACGACGCGGAGCCGGGGAAGACGCGGCAGTGGATACCCACGCGGAGAGGAGTATGAGGGTTGACTGGTTCGGCTGCGGTGTGTGGCTGCCGTCGTCGCAGAATAACAGGGGGTGTGGGTGAGTGGAGGGATGGCCTGGCCAGCGGTGGGAGTAGTAGGGGGCGGTGAGGCCTCCGCGGCAGCACAACCGGCCACGAGAGGCAGGAGCAGGCGACACGACCGATGCTGCTTTGGGCGGTTGGAGCAAGAAGACCAGAGGTTGAAGAAGCACGACGCTCGTTGGATGGACATCGTACGGTCACTGCAGCTAGAATCGTTTATATTGACTAAGTTGACAAAGTCATTGGTACGCATCAACTTAGTAGGCCCACAGGTCAGCTTCCGAAATGGTGGGCCCCAGATGTCGGGGGAGGGGGGGAGGAATCATCTTTTGGGCGGGTGAAGCTAGAATATCCGAGATTGAAGAAGAAGCACGGCATCCGTTGGATGGACATCCAACGGCCACTGCTGCTAGAACCGTGTGTTGACTATAAGTTGACAAAGCCTTGCATACGCGTCAACTTTTTTTTTGAGGGGACGCGTCAACTTAGTAAGGCCACAAGTGTGTGGCAGAGAACTTATAGCCCATTTGAGATTTGCAAGAATGTGCAGCCAATTTTTGAATTCTAATGGAATTTACTACAGCAAATTTACAGTTTGTTAAAAGTATAGCCCATTTCAACCAACAGTTCAAAACAGAATTCAATAAAATTTCCCACATTTTGACGGGATCCGAAATATTTTTATCCCAAAATTTCTAGTCAGATTAAATACAATTTCAATATAAATTTATATTACGTAAAAATCCAACGAAACATTGCGCTCGCCACAATTAATGAAATTAAAATTTTCAATATCCAAAAATAATATTTTATAAAGTAATTACGTGTTTGGTGCATTTTTTTATAGTTACTACCCAATTTTTATAATTACATCCCATTTATTATTTCTTAAAGCCCATTTTCTTGTTAAGCCTAATGCATCCCTCCTAGGAAAGATTTGCAGCCAAGTGGGGCGGAGAATAACAACTTGACCTTGCCTGGGTATTCCTAAAAAAAAGTATAGCTGGGCTAGCCATTTTCCGGTTTAAAAAATAATATCTGGCTGGATATCTAGCCTGGGCTAGACGGGCCACAGCCCACCTAGTTAATAGCTGCAGCGATGTTTTCATTGTTGTTCAGAGGAGAAAAATTAATATCTGGGCTAAACATCGCTCAAGAAAAACTCTGCAGTGCTCACACCTCAAAAACACAAATACTGCTCGAGCTGCTTGGTCCCAGCTGTCGGCCGCTTCTTGTGCAATTCTCTCGTTTATTGACTACACAGGTTGACAATGGTGTGGGACTGTGATGTGAGGAAACCAATAGCAAGCAAAAAAAATTATATTTTTATATACTAATAAGGAGGCACTTGCGTACGTGCGGCTATGGCCCTGGTGGGTCCCCACTGTCATCCTCTCCAAGTAAAGTCATCTCCTCATCCTCATGTCCATTGACCATGTTGACAACGCGAGACGGCGGCGCCACGGCGAGCGCAACAACTCGAAGGACGACGGAGAGGGCCTCGCAGGCCCTACGGATGGCCTGATACAGCGCCCGCTGCTCATTCGGGAAGCCAGGATCATTGGGCCACATGTCCGCGATGGCATTGTCGTTCGCTTGTTCACCGGTTCTCGTTGAGGAGACGGAGGTTGCAGCACAGGTCCTCCTGCGCTGGTAGCTCTTCCGCCATTAGGGCGTCGAAGTGCGGCCACACCTGCTCTATGGTAAACACGGCATGAACCGGCTTGGACAGTGGCGCCGGCTCCTGGTCGGAAGCTACGTCCATCGTCTGATTGTCATCACTCAGCTCGGCGAGGTAGCAGGCGAGCCAGCATGTCCGGCTTCTGGACCGACCCGCTGCCAAGCATGAGTCTGACTGCCCTGGCCCACCCAGACCGCCTCCCTCGCCCGCGCGCGCTTTCCGCCCGAAACGGTCAGCGCCGCCCGCCCCGCTTCCCGGTGCATGCGATTGCTCCGCCTTCAAACGTCACAAGTGCCGTCCGTTCGTCCTTCTACCGCCCACATTAATGATACGCGGTTGCCGAGGCGGCTACTCTGGCGCCACACGTCCGTCCCTCCGCCGCCCACCATTGCTATATAAACTGTTGCGCCGGCCATAGCCGCAGTCATTCGCATCCGTTCCTATTCTCCTGTCCACACCACTACTGCCCACCATGGCTTCCTCGTGCTCCAGCGCTCTTCGGGATGGGCGGACGGCGGACCTCAAGGAAATGGTAGCCATTGCTGCCGACTGGCTGGCCGGCAGGCAGCCGGAGGACGACGATGTCCCAATGGAGAACATGGTAGTCGACAATCCGGCGCCAACCCCCTCCTCCGCGCCATCCTCGCCGGTGCATTGCACCATGACCATCGGCGAGGCCCGTGCCCAATATATGGACACGGTGAGGCAGACGCCGCCTACAACCACCATCTCCTCCAGGAGCACCTGCAGGCGGAGGAGTAGATCATCGTAGAGTGGGCGGAGCAGGAGGCGCTGCTCGACTCATACCGCTCCGCCCGCGAGGGCCGCCTCGAGCGCTGGCGGTACCGCATGCGGGTGGCGGAGGCTGCGGCCGCCTACAAAGAGGGCGATGAAGCGGGCGAGGCGCTGTTTGGCAAGACCGAGGACAAGGCAGAGGACAATGCCGGCTCCGACGAGTCCCCGCTCCGCTGGCGTCGACGAGGCCCTGCTCCACCGAGGCCCCGTGGCGCCAACAACGAGGTAGAGGACACCGCCGGCTCCGCTGAGGCCCCACCTTGCCGGCAACGAGGGGGAGGATTTCCCCCGCTCCGCCGAGGCGCCGCCCGCCGGCAACGATATAGAGGACATCGCCGGCTCCGCCGAGGCCCCGCCCCGCTGCTAACGAGGCCACTCCACATAGAAAACGAGGAAGAGTAGAACACGGTAGGTCGTCGCCGCTCGGGTCCAAGTAAGGCCACCGCTGCCACCCTCCGGTTGCTGGCACTGAGATGTACATCATGGAGCAATTCTATGATTACAGGATGATTGAAGAGCGCTCCATGGTTGAGCAAGCTCATGAGATATAGTCATTTGCTAGAGAACTTGAGCACTTCAGTTGTATGCTACCGGACAAGTTTTGCCGGAGGTATCATCACTAAGCTTCCTCCTTCGTGGATCTCATTGGCACTCTTGATGTGGAAGAAAAGGCGAGAGCAAAGGACACACTTGCTTGAGGAATTGAGGGAGGATCTAGTGCCAATCTGGTATAGAAGAAGAACTTCCAGCCCCACAAGTTCAAGAACAAGGGCAAGTTTGATGGTAAAGCAAAGTTTGATGGGAAGAACAAGGTTGTGCAACACACGAACTTCAAGAAGAAGAATGACAAGAAGAAAGGTGTTTGTCATGTGGGGATCCTGGTTAGGCGGGTTGACCACTAACGGCCGGTTAGCTTCTTGGCGGCGACGTGGAGTCGGAGAGCTATGTTGGAGAAGGACACTGCTTCTACTTAACTGCTGGTGCAGTTGGCTGACTGACACGTGGGCCCAATAGGCATCTGGGCCACATGTTAGTTACGCAACTGCACCTGCAGTTAAGTCACTGAAGCTTCTGTTCGGCTCAGCCGAACACAGGTGGGTAGCTTCGGTTAATTAATTATACCTCCAGCGCACCCTTTTTAGTTGAAGAATGTATGAAATGTAATGAAATCCGGCATGTTTATATGAAATCCGACCGTGTATGAATGAATTTATTTCGATTAGTTTGAATTCTTGTATCACTGGCATTCGATGAACATGCAAAACAATACGTACTAGCATTATTACCAGGGTGATCACCTCGTTTGCAGCAGTTTCACATGTACTCCCCCCGGTCCTTCTAGTCTGCATACAAGTTTTGTCTGCAGTCAAAGTATCTCTACTTTGACCAATCTTATAGAAAAAAGTATGCACTTTCACAATGTGCGAAGTAAAAAGGAACAGAAGGAGTACAAAGAGTTTGAGCAGCTTTTTAGCGTTCCTGTACATTGCAATCAAACACACAGGCCTGGCAATTCATAGAGAACATTCAAAACAATCGATGATTATGCATCTCAGCGATTCACATGTCAGAGCCAATATTTACTTCACAACTAAAGAATAAAGAAAAAATGGATCGACGCTGCTGACAGCAAAGGGCGTCCCATTCGAAAATATCAAACGCATGTCTTCTTGCTAAAATCAATGAGCAAAATTTGACAAGGTTTTCCCATTCCAAAATATCAAATGCCTACGATTGTGGAATGGGCAGGGTTTGCCATCAGTTCGGACATTGACATGGCACCTCGTGCTAAATAAACCAGCTGTTCTTTTTGTGCAGTTCCACCAAAATCAACCAAATTCGCGCGTAGCTTGTATGATTTCGCCCTTATATGTTGCAACGCCTTGAACTTATCGGCACCTCCTTTCTTGTGGTGGAAATGAATGATTCGATGTATTCATGAACATTTTGTGCAGTTCCCATTGAAATCAAGCTGAGCACCCCTGTTTGCACAAATACAAAAAAAGTGATTAGTATAAAGCAAACTGTACTATGAATTGACAGTTTAAACAGGCACCTACATGGTCCATGTAGAGCACACTTTTAGAAAAATGGAACTCACCGGAAAGAATCCTAGAACAACATTGTACTCGCGCATCACAGCAAGAAAATGGAGATTTGTCAGTCCTTCTGAGCTGAAGTTAGTTTGGTCTTGTGGGGGGTAATGTAACCATCCTTCAACTGCTCCTTCTGATGAGAAGATAGACAGGGCTTCTTCATCCTGGCATAATCGGAACTAGTCACTTCACGTACTCCATATTCTTCTTCAGAGGAGGATGATCCTGTTGTGCAAAGACAAGAGGATAACTAAATGCTAGCATCCCTGTTTGCTCGAAAAAAGGAAAGGAAATATTTAAAACAACACAGATGAAGCACTTCTCAAGGACAATACCACTTTTTGATGACAGTATCTAAACAGTAGCACAACACCAATAGAGATGACAAAGCTCAATCATATGGATGAAATCAGTGGGCGAGTACCAACCTTTGTCAGGAGGCTTATTGTGTAGAGCATACAGATGAAGCACTTCTCCGGAACCATCTGTTGCTATCTACTGTGGTGGCCATGCTTACTATATACTCCTCGATTAGATTAATGTTTCCAACATCTTCTTGTGCAGTTCCACTAAAATATATGGTATCTTCAAAGAAGATCCCTGTTTGCACAAGTAGAGATAATTACGTATTACATTAAGAGTGGCATCAAATCAGTGGCAAAACAATTGCTCGTTCCAGCCATAGCAATAAATTAAGATGCAAAACTATATCATTACTTGTGTCATCACAGTTCCAGTGCTTCATTACAGCACCAGGAGTTGATTTTTGTTTTTCTTCCGCTTGTTCTTCCCCTTCATCACTTGGTTCAATAACAGACAAGCTTCGCCTTCAATGTAAGATTTGGCATGTCAATTAGGTTGCACAAGTATAGCACTAAACAATGACATTAATTTTCTGATGAAAGTGGCAAAATACAGGCCAACAGTTGTGAAATATCCTTATCTTACCTCAATGGGATATTGCGGTGCACATACAGATTGGAAGTCTTGTCTCCATTTGTGCAGTTCACTAAAATCAAGCAACATTACCGTACAAGTAGCACAACATATGAAAGCACACTGCAGAATCATGTGAAAGAAGGCTAGTACTGACCTCTCATGACGCGGAATTCAAACAACTCACAAGAAGAAGATCTGAACCAAATTTGCCAACACGGATAGGAAGTAAGATCTCCTCTTGTGCAGTTCCACTAAGATCAAGCAATCAAGCAACGTTGTCGGTGTGACATTTTGGTTGAACTGCACAAAACACTTTTAAAACATAAATGTTTTGTGCAGTGCAACAAAAGGTCACAATGGCAACGAGGTGAAGTAGATAACCCTGTTTATACAAAGGTGCAAAGGAAACAACC
Organism: Triticum aestivum; assembly: GCF_018294505.1. Classification (NCBI taxonomy): domain Eukaryota; kingdom Viridiplantae; phylum Streptophyta; class Magnoliopsida; order Poales; family Poaceae; genus Triticum; species Triticum aestivum. The sequence continues at coordinate 88,594,323 of NC_057814.1, forward strand.
AGTGGTCAATAACGGTGGATGACACAGAAGCCAACAAAAAGAAGCATCTACCTTATCTAAATGGGAAAGAAAGCAAGACAGTAGCATTTCTCAAACGGTGGCATTGATTAATATTAATAGAGAGATTATATTAACAATAAAATTCGTTAAACATGTAATTTGCTTTTAACTGTGGCATTGCATCAATTTTCCAGCGGCAACATTAGAGGGTGTTTGTTTACAGGGACAGTTTGGTGCAGGGACTAAAAAAACTCCATGTCAGTCTCATCTAAACTAAACAGGAGGGACTTTTAGGGACTAAAAGTGGGCATTTGGAACTAAAGAAAGAAGACCCCGAAGGAGAGTCTTTTTGGGACTTTTTCCAACAGTTGCCCCTGCCACGCATCGCACCTTGTCTCTATTAGTTCATTACTAGGGGTAACATGGTCTTTTAGCATGTCATTTAATAACCTCTAGTCCATGTTTAGTCCCTGGAACCAAACAGCTAAAGAGTTGCACGGGACAGTGGACGCACCAGCACCATGTGCATCTACCGATGTACTGGGGTGATGCACAGTCTGTTGCAACAAAGAACAAACAACCAAGGAGCATATTTGTGTTGGTCCCAGTTTTGTTATCTTTATACACCTTTCCCTATGTGAGCACAGCAAATCTAGTCCTGCTCAAACTCTACAGCCTTGTACCCCAAAACAAAAGATCAGTTCATTACAGATGTGCATACTGCGTTTGTCATTGTTTTCCCTTTTCGACCAAAGTAGATGCTGGATATCCATTCTGTACTAGTACTTTCCCCACTTCCTTTCCTCTGTGAACCACGTCCTAGATTTATGCTATACAACTTTCCCCCATTCCTGCCTCTTTGAACCACGTCTTAGATTCATGCGATACAACATTCCCCCTTCCTTTCCTTTCTGAACCACGTCCTAGATTCATGCTATACAACTTTTCTCACTACTTTCCCCCATTCCTTTCCTCTTTGAACCACGTCCTAGATTCATGGTATACAACTTTCCCCACTACTTTCCTGTTTGATCCAACACCTAGATTCGAGTGCAGAAGCGGAAAGAGCCCACATGCAGCTAGAGCAATGCATGTGGAATAAGTAGATTATACCTTAAGGTTCTTGGGGTGTGGTTCGGTGGGTGACCGGAGGCCGTGCGACCCACACTATGTACGGCGGCGAAGAAGAAGGGGTCGGAGGCCCTCCCGCGCCGCCGCTGGGTGAAAGTGAATAGCTGCGCCGGTAGTGGATTCCCTCCCTTGCCGACGGCGACAGCATTAAGCCTCCTTCCCTTCCCGGCGGACGGATCCTGCCGGCTCTTTGACCAGCTGTGAGGGGAGAGAGAGGCCAATGAAGTCTTGTTTAGATCTGGAGAGGGTGAGATAGTGTGAAGAGAGCAACTACAAGCAGACCAGCAGTGAGGGGAGAGAGCGAGGCCAACGAAGTCTTGTTTAGATCTGGAGAGGGTGAGAGAGTGTGAAGAGAGCAACTACAAGCGCTGAGGCTCCAGCGTGTATATATATACTGGAGAGAGTGTGAAGAGTGCAAACCCTAGAAAACAAGCGCCGAGGCTGCAGCTTATACGTGATGAGGTGATTATACGGTCACTACGAGATCGTATAGCTCCGTATCCATCCATTTTGACCAGTCAAAGAATCCTCCTGGCACGAATTATGCTCAAGTGTAGTTATCGAACCCGAGACCTCAAGTTTGATGAGCGAACAGGCTAACCAGCTACACAACCCTCCCGTTATGTTCAACGAGAGGAAAATAACCTTTTATACATTCCTGCATTCGTGTGACAAGCATGCCGTGTTTTTTGTGTGTGTGGGAGTCATTGGGATTTAAATCATAATCGTGTCATGTGGCTTTGGTGGTAAGACTATCCACAGTGGTGCAGAAATAATGCAGCCTTAGTCACCTTACCTCTCTCCACGTAGTACGTTGGGTCCCACCAGTCAGAGGGTGAAACAAACAAATTAATAAGAAAAATTAAAAGCGCCAGCGGTGTATCTTACCTCACACATCTCGCTACTGCTCGGGAACACTGTCCAATTGATCCCTCTGTTCGCTCACGTACTATTTTAAGTGAATCCTTATTATAACATGCACACAATTTTGGGCACTTGTATTCGACCTAAGTCAGTGTGCCACCGTATCTCGTACGACTCCCTCCGTCTAGGTGTAATAAGTCACGTTAGAAGGTGCAGCGGGACCAAGGTGCAAGCAGATTGGAGGAGAAGGAGAAACTTGACCGGTCATTCCTCCAATCAAAGCCCTGATTTCTGTCTCTAAACGCAACAATTAATCCAAACAACTAAGAGATGCCGTTTTAGCTACCATGCAGGGCCACGTATTAACTCGCATGCAAGCCGACTTTGATTTCTTGACTGATCAACGCGTAGTTGCGCTCCATGCATTGGGTTTCCGGGGGAGATAACAAGGCAGAGTAAGGAGCGTTTGGTTACATTGCTTAGGCTGGTCATAGTGGTGAGTAACTTGGACTAGTAACATGCATATGTTACTAGTCTATGTTACTACTACGCGAAGTTTGCCGTCGGAAGCGAGCCGATCTGGCTCTCCTGAGCTAGCAAGGTTTTTCTAGCCCACCCAAGCTAGCTGGCCCACAAAAGCTAACATATTTTAACAGTTCCAAACGCCTAACCTTGCCCGGCTATGCTATAAGCTGTTCTTGCTAAGGATCCAAACGCTCCCTAAGTAACAACGCTCGCTAGCAACGAGGCCAGGAGGGGATTGAGATGCGAAGTTAATGGACGACGCCTAAACATTTTGGGAATATCTGATTTCCGTAGGATGACTTAACACCTAGACGGAGGGAGTACTACTCCTCAGTCCAGGTTTGATGGAATATTCGTCACCTCTTCTCTTCTTGTACGTACTCCATTTGTATCTCACTTCCTGTGGCTTCGCACTCGCACGATTTTCCTATTCTATGAACCTGTGTGTGCGTGTGCGTGTGTGTGTGTTTAACAGCATGTGTGTGTTAGAGAGAGCGACAGATCGACCTACTCCTACAGAGAGATGGTGTGTAGTGTACGATTTTAGCCGCGAGAGTCGGTGCATCCTCTCGTTTCCGGGCGTCCGGTAGGGACAGGCGGACAGCTGCCACGCCCGCTCCTGACCAGCCTGGCCCACCCAAAGCCCCTCCATCGCCCGCGCGCGCTTCCCGCCCGAAACGGTCAGCGCCGCTCCAAAGAATCGGTGCCGCATTCATGCCCGGGCAGAGCGGACGCGACCTCTCACTGGCGCCTGCGTTGAAGGGAGAAGCGGATTCAAGAGTGATGGTTGCTTCGTCCGTCCAACTTACTGCTGGGTCTATGTGATTTGACGGCTCATTGGTCATTATTACTGAGGTGGTAGGACTGCTGGATGTCCCACGCTTTCGGCGAAAGGAGGTACTACTAGATTACAATTTTCTCCATTCTTACGGCGGAGGAGTGCAAGAGCAGTGAAAACACGCAGGCTCAGTGATTACATGGCCCACCTCACACTATCACCATATTTTCTGGACACCGTGCGACACCTAACTCTTTACATAGTACTCCCTCCGTTCCTAAATATAAGTCTTTGTAGAGATTCCACTAGGTGGACTACATACGGAACAAAATGAATGAATCTACACTTAAAATGCATCTATATACATCCGTATGTGGTTCATGGTGAAATCTCTACAAAGACTTATATTTAGGAACGGAGGAAGTACTTGTATAGTACGTACTGTAATTTATCAGCGAGATAGTACAATGCTATGAAGCTTCCAGCTTCTGTTACATGTATCTTGCGTCCAAGGTTGCCCGTTGCAACATTTCATCAAATACAAAGGAGACTAACATGCATGCTATTGCATCTCAATGATTGACAGATCATAGCAAATATGTACTCCCTCCGTTCCAAAATAAGTGTCTCAACTTTATGCTACATACGGAGCAAAATGAGTGAATCTACACTCTAAAATACGTCTATATACATCAGTGTTTGGAGTATGTACTAGTAGTTCATATTGAAATCTACTAAAGGACATATATATTCCAAACAATATGATAATCTCTCTAACCAAGGTAGTAGGGACGAGGAGTAAACGGAGGGAGTAGTAAAATTTTCTCCTCGTCCTGCGAGCCACCGCGCGCGTGGGCGAGGGAGCGGGCGTAAGGCGTACAGTACTACTACTAGTAAGCAAGCTTCACCTCATCCTGCGAGCCACCGCGCCCGTGGGCGGGGGAGACGGCGTACTAAGCAAGCTTCTCCTCGTTCTGCGAGTTGACGGGACACATCAAAAGTACTCCAGTGTATAGAGCCTTGCCTCTAAGGTAGGCCCCACATGGTTTGCCTCTTTTTTAACATAACGCGTCAAGTCGCAATTTGTTTGTTCACCCGTGGTAGACGATCCTCCCTCCATCTAGTGGACAACCAGTACACGTGTCAAATTACCACGTGGGCTGCCTTTTCGTACAGAAATGAGCTCCACCGTGTACCCGCGCGGGTGTGGTTGGGAAAGAGACGGGAGTACGTGCGCCGTGCGTGCACCTCTTCTCTTCGTGCACGTCCCCCACCTACGTGGGTGTGTGTGAGAGATACAAACCTAGACAAATGGCTTGTGCGTTCGTGAGTGTTTTTTGTTTTGGGGGGGAGGTTGATTTCGTGAATGTATTTGTGGGAATATGTGTCGATGACATCTCAAACAAAATTTTGCATGCAATGTGTGTGAAATGGAGGCCTATCCATATCATATATAGAGGGTCGGGCGATCCACGAGAAGAGAGGGAGGGGTCATAGATATCGATAGAGTCGAAGAGAGGATCAAGTGGGTGGGTGCGAGATCGATGAAGAGAGCCATCGAAATTGTGTGTGTGTGCAAGTCAAAGATATAGGGCGACTGACCTAGCTACCGGAACGTCAGAGGGCACAGGTCAAGTTTGTGTGTGGCAGGGAGACATGACTAGAGCGCTCGATGTATCGGTGTGTGTGTGTGGGAGGGGGTGGGGGAGGGGTAGGCAGAGGCCTAACTATAGAGGTAGAACGACTCGTATATGTGTTGAGAAGGAGAGACCCAGCTATGTCTTGAGGGAGATCGGTCGACATCCATACATAACTGAAGGACGGGAAATAGGATGGGACAGAGAGAGAGAGAGAGAGAGAGAGGGAGGGAGAGGGGTAGAGTGCTGGATGGGTGATGGAGTTGCTTCTCGAAGATGGTGGGAGAGGCCTACTAGACAAACTGAGGGTGGAACTGCAATATTATCAATAAGAGTGGGGATGTGTTTCTGTGTGTGCCTGTGCGTGATAGATCTGTCGGGACACATCCATGGATGATGAAGGGGAACCATGTGTTTGGTAAGCAAACCTAACTAGATCGGTAGATCAATTGTTGTTTGTCGGAGGAAGGGAGAGACATAACTAATGAGGTAGATCGATCGACGCGTGGGGAAAAACGAGTTATAAGGACCTAGCTAGCTATATGTATAGCGGGAGATCGGTCGGTGTACGTCCATTTGTTAGAGGCAAATAAGGCCCGGCGAGACGGATAGACAGAGAGAATGGAGCTAGGAGGTGGTGCGAGAGGCCCAGCTACTAGCTAGATAGGGGGAGGAGTGTGCGGTTGTGAGATCGATGAAAAGAGGGGCGAGAGTTTACACGTGTGTGGGACCGTATGAGAGACACGAGGCAAGGACACATAAAGGAGGAGATTGAAGGTGCGTGTGTATGTTGTAGGCAGACATCGCTGGAGAGGTTTATCGATCGGTGTGTGTCGGAAAGGAGTTGTGGAGACTGTGGGAGAACGACCTAAAGAAAAAAATGAATGTGCGCGATGGATAGAATGCTGAGGGAGGGGGAGGGCGAGGAGGGCGTGTGCATGCACGAGAGAAAGTTAGTGGTAGCTACAAAGGTTAGAGGATTGTGTGGGTGTAAGAGACTAACAAAGATCATAATTTGATATGAAAGTGGATTCATATATTTGAATAGGAGATCATAGTGTTTTAAACATATGCATGCATGAATATAGCGGTGATACGCGTGTTGTGGTTTTGCACATGTTATACCATAATGTGATAATGCATGGCGTTTGCAACTCACAGCTAAATGTCGAACAATCTAAACCATACTATACATCGAACAATCTCACATTTTATTTGAATTTGTGATAATGTGTGGCGTTTGCAGCTTACAACTAAATATCGAACAATCTAAACAATACTATATATCGAACATTCTCACATTTTATTTGAATTTGTGGTAATGTGTGGTGTTTGCAACTCACATCTAAATACTTGTAGGCGTAGGGGGCGGGGCACCATACATAATGTGATAAACACATTATACATATGAGACATGGTTTAGTTTGTGAAGATCTAGCTAGAGCTTGAAATGTACTATGATTTGAAATCAACATAAAGTGGATTCAAAAAATCGAGTTCGAGTTCATATAGTACACATAGTTCATATGTAACTCGAGACTAATCATGTGGTGTGCTGTGAAGATAATACACAAACGATGGTTTAACTTGACAATAATGACGATTGTAGATCTTATTAAAACAGAGAAACGAATTCAAATGCTTTGACTTCACAACAATCATTATTGTAGATCTTATTCAAATAGAGAAACGAATTCAAATTTAGTTCATATTGAAGCGGTAGTATATACGTTTGGAATGCACTAAAACGTTCATTTGAGTACTAGGTTGCATGCATTATACACGTAGCGAAATATTTTAATTGAACATAACATGAATTCAAAGTTTTGAATGACATTTGTAGTGCGAATTGATTTGGTACAGTACACGTTAGGCTTGTCCGGAAATTTCAACCCGCGCCTTGTTAGCCCGAAATATTTAAGATATATCTTTGTCTCGTTGTGCTCCGACAACTCCCTCCATCTCAACCCGCGCCTTGCTATTCCAAAATTACAACGCGCGCGAAAACTCCCACCTCCTGTGAAATCCCGACACGCGAAATGCCCGTGATACCCCTGAACCGAAAGAACCGCCTCAAATCGGTGGGGGTACTTTCGTAACTTACCCCACATTTCGGACAAGCGCGTCCCTAAGCCATGGTTCCCCACTCCCATCCCATCCGCCCACCCATTCGTACACCGAGGCCGGGAAAACCCGCGAAGCCCCACACCCTCCTCCGTCCGCCACCCAGCCGGAGCCTCTTCCCCGACGACGTCGTCCACAGCAACACCTCGACGTCCCTCATCCACCGTACCGGATGAGGATCCGTCGTCGATCTGGTCGTCCCGCCGGTTCAGCCACCCCGTCCTCCACCTCCAAGGAGCTGCCCCGACGTTCCCCTCGTCTTTCGCGCCACCTCCATTCCCACACCGCCGTCTTCACCTGCACCACCGGAAGAGCATCATCATCACCGTTTCCTCGGATGAAGCTGCGGCCTAATCGGCGCCACCAAAGAGGTTGTACACTAATCGCCGCATTTTCTTCTTGATTCGATCTCACGGTGCTGCCGGCGCTCGGTCCCGAGCCGACACGGCGCGGCTCCATCCACGGCGGCGTCGCCGGCCACTTCCTCCACGGCGTCGCTCCCTCGGCGGCGACGTCCACATCAGTAGGAGCTGCTGCTGCTTTAGCTCTCGCTCGCGCTGCTGCTCTGCTCTTGCTCTCGGTCCCCTGCCTGGTCTGCTCTTGCTCGCGCTGCTGCTCTCGCTCTTGCTCTTGCTTGCGATGCTGCTCCGATTTAGCTACACTTCAGTCGACTGAATCGACTTTTGGGTCAGTCGATTTTCAGGGGGTGGGGGGGCTCGCCGGAGTTAAGGAAGAACCAGCCGCAGCGGGGAGGGGGGCTCGCCGGAGAGGTACCCCACTATCTATCTTAGGGTTCAGGGTGGGGCGGTGGTCGCCGGCGGTGGTGGGGCGGTGGCGTGGGGATCGCCGGAGAAAAAGCTCGGCACGGGGGGGCCTAGAGGGATGGCCGGGGCGGCGGCGGACCGGCGGTGGGGAGTGTTTTCGGGGCGGGCGGGGCGGCGCACCGCCGGCCGCGGGCGGCGGGGGCGGCTGTTTGGCCGGTGGTGGCTGGCGGCTCAGGGGGGTGGAGGTTGAAGATGAACTGCAGGCCCTTGATTTCGTATCCAACGGCTGCAAAATCGACTGACCAGAGATGAAAAAGTCAGTCGACTGACGTGTAGCCTCACCTCTAGTGCGTTCAGTTTCGACAGTAAAATTCAGTTTCGACAGCAAAATTCAGTTTCGACAGTTAAGTTCAGTTTCGACAGTTAAATTCAGTTTCGACAGTTAAGTTCAGAGATGAGCGGCTGATGTATACATCTAGCACTTTGTGGTTATGTATTTTACGTCATCTATTGGAGATGCTATTAGAATTCCACTCAGGTTAACGTTGTCTCTCTTGTCCTGCTTCAGCCTCGGCGTCGTACAACTCACCGGAGCTGCTCCAACGACGAAACCCTCCATCACAGCGGAGCAGTACCTCGGGCTCCATCTCCAGACGCCTAAGATCTTCTTCCCCTCCTCCGACAGCCAAGTCAGCCGGAGCATCCTCACCGGCCAACCCAATCACGCTGAGATCGACATGGCTTCGCCAAAGAGGTTGTACACTTCTTGTGGTTTGACTTAATCTCACCATGCTTCTTTGCATCCTGTGATCTTCCAATTCTTGTGAACCAAACACCCAGATTGGCAGAAATCCTGTGTTTTTAAATTCTCTGTTTTGCACGTGCATTCCTATCCTATTCCTGTCTATTTCCTATCCCTGCATTGTTAGAATCCTCAAATTCAAACAAGCCCTTACACAATTACTTCTGTTACAGATATGTGTCAAAGAAAACCTTGTGTGGTTTGTCCTGCTCCTGCGGTGCTGTGTTCCACCCCAGCTCAGCTGCTCCAACGACGGAAGGGTTCACCACAGCAGGGATCCGCTCTCCAGACTGTCTTTCGCCGCCTCAGATCTTCTTCCCCGCCGCCGGCAGCCACGACAACTGCATTACCATCATCAACTGAGCAGATGACCTTGAGGACTACACGGGTCCGCAAGAGAGGTCGCACTCTTCCGTGTCTGCTTACGTTATGCATCGCTTAATATGATGACATGCTACTTTATCGTCGTGTTCACCTATTAGACTCCGACTCAGGTCCAAACTTATGCTGAAACTTGAGTTTTTAAATGGTTGTGGGGTACATATTGGGGCAGCAATCAGTACTATCTGTCTACTATCTGGTTAATCTCGGGTGTCTACTATGAGTTTCATGTTGGGTGCAAACAAACATTAAAGGAGCCATTATCTGTATTTTTTAACTAAAGCTATTATCTGCCTGCTATCATTGGTTTTGGGTCTATCCACAGTTTGCTACCTTCACTCTGGATTTGTGCATGCACTCCTTACATAATCTCACTATGTTTTATTCCTATGCATGTCAGTTATTGTACACAATGGAACTGAACATGTAGAGCAAAAGAGACGAGCCTTGCGTGGCAATAAAATTTCATGCAGACGTCGCTCCATGGTGGGCGCAAAGGCAGCCCCCCTCCACCCATTTCGGATCGTAATCAAGAGGAAGATAACTGTTCTGAGGGGGATTCAGAAGCAGAAGACCACTCCTATTTACCCCATGAGGTCTTCGCTCTAACTTGGCATGCTGATGTTGGTAATATCATGCATATGGTGCCTTGCATTGCTTACTGTATACATCAAAGATGTCATCTGCTTAGTTTAGACATGCTTTGTGTCAATGCCATCTGTTTAGTTTCTTTATCGTATATGTGAATCATGCAATGCCATCTTGTTTAGCCAGGCATCATATATGTGAATTTTGCAATGCCACCCTGGTTAGCCAGTCATCTTATATGTGAATTATATCATGACATCATTTTTTATTACGTGTTAAATTTGTCAACAATTTTAGTACATTCAATTACTCTTCCTGTGCATCAGCCATTCGGCACGGTCATGGAAAAATCTGGAGTGGAAACAAGGTCTTCAGAGCAGACAATGCTATCTGACGAAGCGCATGTCTTGCTGGTTACAGATAGCTCCTCAGAGGAGGATTCAGAGACAGATGACCAGTCCTATCCCCCCCCCCCGAGGTGCATGCTCTAACTTGGCAGGGTTATGTTGCTCATATCGTGCGTATGGTATCTTGCATTGCTATGTCATTTGCTTAGTTTAGACATGATTTGTGTGAATGCCACCTGTTTAGTGTCTAATTACCATATATGTGAATTATGCAATGCCATCTTGTTGCAAGACATTATATATGTGAATTATGCAATGCTATCTTGTTGCAAGGCATTATATATGTGAATTATGCAATGCCATGCTGTTTAGCCAAGCGTCATATATGTGAATTATATCATGCCGTCCTTTTTTTGTATTTCTCATTGCTTTTGTCGACAATGTTTGTATATTCAACTGCTCTTCCTGTGCATCAGCCATTTGAATTGGTGATGGAGAAATCTGGAGTGAAAACAAGGTCTTCAGAGCAGACAATGCTACCTGCTGAAGCAGATATCTTGCTGGTTACAGATAGCTCTTCAGAGGAGGATTCAGAGGCAGATGACCAGTCCTATTATCCCCCTGAGGTGTATGCTCAAACTTGGCAGGGTTATATTACTCATATCATGCATATGTTGTATTGCAATGCTTAGTTTTTACATCATATACACGATATTGAATGCCATCTCCTTAGTTGACACATCATATATGCGATTGCCCTCTGCTCACTTCCTTAGTATATAAATCATATATTTGAATTATATCATGCCATGATGTTTACATAGACAGCATGTATCTGAATTATGGCATGCCAACCCATTTTCTAAAGACATAATATAGTTATATCATCTCATCCTGTTTACATAGTCATCATATTTTGAATTATGTCATTCTATCCGTGAATTATATCATGCCATCATGTTTCCATCGACGGCATGTTTGTGATTTATGGCATGCCAACCACTTTAATAGACACATCGTATAGTTATATCATGTCATCCTGTTTACATAGTCATCATATTTTGAAGTATGTCATTCTATCCTGTTTAGTTAGCCATCATACATGTGAAATTGTGTCATGCTATCCTGTTTAATTAGCCATCATATATTTGAAATTATGTCCTGCTATTCTGTTTGGTTAGACAACATAAATGTGAATTATTTCATGCCCTGTTTTCTTCCCTACTATCCATTGCACCTGTCTATCTTACAATGTCTGTACATTCAATTACTTTTCTTGTTTATCAGCCATTTCAATTGGAGGGGGTGATGGCAGTATCTGTGGGAGTAAAAACACGGTCTTCAGAAAAGATCGTGCTACCTGTCGATGGAGATAGAACCACGGTTGTACTTGCCCAAGAACCAGCCCCACCACACATAACCCAGACTCACGCAGATTGTACCCCTACCCAGTTGGACAGAGAACCAGCTACACCCCTTCTAACCCCAACCCCAGCAGATAGTAACCCAGTTCCCGTTGACACAGCACCGTCTCCACCACAGAGCACCCAAACACGATCAGTTAGTAAGGCAACTGCAGTGCCCAAAGCACGAGGACCACCACTCCGAACCCCAAGTCAACGCTTAAAGCAGAAGAAGAATTGTTCTCAGGTCAGGTTCCGTAGCTATGGTTCATACTACTTTGCTCTTGCATCACTGTATTTACTCATACCAACTAATTTCAAATTTGAAGGATGCAATTGAAACTCCAATGGCGCAACAGGTATGTTTTAAACCTGTTTCTTTAACGTGTTTGCTGTTGTAACTTGCTCTATGTTGATTTCAGTTTCAATTGAATAAACAGTTATGTTCTCATGCCATGCACATTACAAGTGTTGTTATTGCTGTGTAGTTTCCCACACTTATATTCTGTCTATGCTGCTTTGTCTTAAATAGATATGATTCGAACTGTATCTATCTTGATTTGGCAACATAAACTAGAATGATATAGACCATACAGTGACCATACTACATAGATATATGTTTGTTTCATGCTGTTATCCTGTCCACCTTACTACTGAACTGGTTTACCAAAATGAGTTTCATATACTACATTGTAAACCTGTGATGTGTTTGTTTGTTTCTCTTTTAGAACGCGGATAAAATATTGGAGAAGAGTACCCCGTTATGCAATGGTAAAGGAAGTAATGCAGATAAGGTTCAAGATAGTGAGACATCCCTGTTGTTCTCCAAGAAAGCTGATAAAAACTATATTGAAGACACTGAGACAACCCCAAAGTCCTGTCTTGATGTAGTGTTCGAGTTACTGGCTACTACTGCTGGCACCAGCTCTTCGAACTCGCTGCCTGAATCAGTTCGGCTTCTTGAGTCTCAACTTCAAGTTGAAAGACATCGATCAGATGTTATGCGACAGGAAGCCGAAGGACTGAGTAAGTCCCTGCAGAATTCAGATGCATACTAGCTAGTGCAATAGCAAGTGCTGGAGGATTTAAGCGCCAAACAAGATAAAGTTAATAAGCTTGCTAAGCATCTTGCCCGCATTATGGGTACCCAGGATATTGTTTCTTGAGCTCTTCTGAAGTGGTTTTAGTTATGGACTTGTTTTGCTGCAGTGTTTATATGCTGCTTTGTTCCCTATATTTGCACTTGTGGCGAACTTTGATGCCCAGTGGATGTAATATGTGTAATAGCCGTGATAGCCTAGCGTAAGTTGCTTGCTTATTTATTTCCTTATTGTCTTGTTTATTTGTTTTCTTGTAGTCAGTGCAGTTCTTTTTCCGCGGTTTGCTAGTGGACGCAATAACCTATTTTTTAAAACTAGGCCACATTAACAATGGGCTTGTCGGGGGTTGGGTGCGACATATGCCAATGGATGGCTGATCATGGTGGGAGCGAGTAGAACGTCGCCGGTGCCTAGAAGTGGGATGAGGCGTAGACACGAACGCCGGCGCACTTTACCAAGGTTTGGGGCTCTCCTAGGAGTTAACACCCCTAGTCCTACTCTGCGGGGTCTCCACATGATCACTAAGGCACTAGTGGGTACAGCTGTGCTCCTCGAGCTGTATGCTAGAGGTAGAAGAAGGAACAGCTTGCTCTCTTCTTCCCCTACGTGTGAGTCTAATTCTAACAGGTTCGAACCCTTTGCATGGGTTCCCTGGGGGTTTATATAGGCCTACCCCCCAGGGGTGCAATGGTAATCTAGCCGGGTGTTGGACCCGGCTGTCAGTCTCTCTGGTCGCCGGCTTCTCCGCCGGCTGCTGGGGCCCGCCGCCTGGTGGGTCCCGCCGTCTGGTCTGGTACGGAGCCGACAGGCCGCTCCCGCCGCTCGCGGGTCTTGCCGGCTGCTGATTACTGTAGCCGTGATGCCAATGACGTTTGCTTGGTCAGAGGAGCGTGGCTACAGTCCCGCCGCCTGGCGGGAGATCACTGTAGCCACTCCGGGTCTTATCTGGTTAATGGTGCACGGGCCCCGAGGGAGGAACAGGCCGCCTGCTAGGAGCCGGCCTCCCTTGGGTCCGACTGGTGAGGCTTTCGCCGTCTTTCGGGCTCTCGCTGCTTGGTAGGGCCGGTCGTCTTCAGGCCGTACAGATAGGCGGTCATGGGAGCAGGGCTCTGCCTGACAGGAATGACGTCAGGGGCGGAGTGGCAATAGTGCTGCGCCAGGCGGAGATCTCCGCCTGTACGGAGCACTGTGGCCATGCCCAGCCCTGGATATGGGGGTGATGGGCTACACTATAGCCTTGCACTGTCTTGTCTTCTTAATGGGGGCGCAGACTTTGAGGTCGTCGTGGGCCGACTGCTAGGAGCCGGCCTCTCTGGAGGCCACCTGCTAGGAGTTGGCCTGTCTTGGTGCTGCCTTCCTGAGCGTGGCTGTCTTCTGGAAGCCGGCCGCTCAGCCAGCCGGCCACCAGAAGGCGGCGCTTCATCTTGACGTCTTGAGGGGCGCAGCCAGCCCCGATGTCTTGAATGGTTCGGGGACTCGGGTTAGGCTACCCATGGCCCATTACTCCGACAGTAGTCCCCGAAGCTGGTGAGGTGCCGCAGCCGAGGGGCCAAGGAGCCTCAACAGTTTCTTTCCCCGAGTGCTCTGGACGGAAGCTTCATCGGACTCCTGGCAAGCCGCCTGGTAGCAGTCGGCCACGTCCAGTCGGATTTGTCTACAACTTCGAACGCAACAGTGGGAACTAGGTGGCATGTTAGCTAAGCTTCTTGGCCCACTGCCCGTCGTGGGCGTGCCACGTTGCGTCAGCCAGCTGGGCCAGCCTGCCAGCCCATGTGCGCGATGGGACACGACTGTAGGCTGGGCCCGCCACCACCGGGCCTCGGCACGCGAGCGGATCCGCTGCGGCCGAGGCGGGCGGTTGAGTTTCTCCGCGGACTTACTGCGTGCAGTAACTCGCGTGATAAAGGTGGGAACGTGGGGTCGTGGGCACAGTTAATCCCACGATCCCACGCCCGCCCCTTCGGCTTCATAGCCCGTAGGCTATAAGCAGGGGGAGGAGAGGGAGCGGCGGAGCACGCGTGCCCCTCCACCCCGCTCTTGCCTCCTTCTTCTTCCTCTTGCCGCAGTGCCCCCGAGCCACGCCGGAGCACTATCGCTATTCGTCTCTGTTGAGTTCATCCGCCCCGAGCCCTCTTGGCCCCGCACCATCCCTAGCTCCCCCGCCGCGCTATTTTCTTCGTCGAGCTCTCCATGGCGCGCGAGCGGGGAGGAGACTGGGACATGTCAAATGTCAATGAGGATCACATCACCTTCCTCCGCGAGACGCGGCGTCTTCCCGGCGCGGGCTATGTGATGGCGCGCGTGCTGCCGACGGAGGAGATCTCGCCGGCGCTGGGGTAGGGCGAGTGGGCCATCTTCCGCTTGCACTTCATCCGTGGCTTTGGCCTGCCGGCGAACGGCTTTCTCCGCTCGTTCCTCGAGATTTATCACCTCCAGCCTCACAACATCAAGCCCAACACCGTGATGCTCCTGTCCGCTTTTGTCATGATGTGCGAAGGCTATCTCGTCATCCTCCCCACCATCAAGTTGTGGGGAGCGTTCTTCTACACCAAGCTGGGCACCTCCGTCCGGGAGGTGGCTGCCCTGTGGTGCCTTCATCGCGGTGCGCCGGCCGTTGCCGAAGAATGCCTTCCCCACCATCAAGCTGCCACAATCGGTCAATATGTGGCAGAAATCTTACTTCTATGTGGAGAACGTGGACCCGGCCATCGACTTCATCAACCTACCGGCTTATGAAGCCGGTCCGCCGGCTGAGCCTCGGGCCAGCTGGGGCTAAAAGCTGAAGCCGGTGTCAGCAGACTGCGCCGCTGCCATCCAACGACTCCAGGAGCTGACCGACGCCGAAGGCCTCAAGGCATCGACTTGTTGGTTGCCTTCGTCGCGCGCCGGGTTCTCCCACTCCAAGGCCGGCCTCACTTGATCAGCCGGATGAACGGGCATCGCGACCCGTGCCGACTGAGTACCAAGGAGATGCCGGCTGCCCAGGTTGCAAACTTGGTAAACGAGATCTCAGGCCTCTAGGTCGAGGGGTGTTGGCGCTTCGGCAAGCGGCCATACTCCCGCACCGAGCCGCCGCCTGCGGTAAGTTTCTCAATTCTTTCTTTTTGATACTCGTCTTAGTCTTGATCTTGGTCTTGATCCGCCGGCATCTCACCATTTGAAACAGATCTACATGTCGGAAGCGACGGCCGCCATGTAGGGGCGGGTGGCGACTACGAAACGGACCGGGCGGTAAGCGACGTGGACGACCCCGACTTGGGGGCGGCCGCCTTGGAGGACACCGCGACAGGCGGCGTCTACGAAGCCGGCGGCTCCGAAGAAGGCGGCATCGAGACTTGGCCTGACGATGATGAGGAGGAAGACGAGCTGCGCCCTATGCGGGGTGCCGGCAGGGCGGACGCGGGCCCCTCCGTCGAGCCGACTGGTCGAGGCGGCACGCGTAAGCGTAAACAAGGCGCCGTCTTGTTTGGCACCGTGCCGAAGAAAACGAAGAACCCGACCGCTGTGACCAGGCGGAAGGAGGCTGTAGTGAAGGCGGCCAAGTTTCAGAAGCTCCCGAAGGTGCCTCCCATGGTGTCGGCGTAAGTATCTTTTTCTTGCGCTCTTCTTTCTTGTTGATTCGTTCTGAGCTTCCCCTCTTCGTCTTCCTTGACTTAGGGCCCCGCTCTCTCTTGAGAAGTCAGCCGCCGCCTCCATCCTTAGGTCGGCGGAGACTTCCACCACCACCCGGCGAGTTGATCCGGCCGCCGACCTCCGGGAGGCACGGGAGCGAAATGCACGGGAGGTGCGCGAGGAGCAGGAAGCCGCCCGTCTGGAGAAGGCGGAGGCAGACAAGGCTGAAGCCGCCGCCTTGAAGAAGTTGGCGGAGGTCGAGGCTGCTATCGCGGCGAAGGAGCAGGCTGAAGAGGCCGCGCGCCGCCAGTCGGCGTTATTCGTCATCCCCCTGAACTCCGCGCCGCCATCACCAGAGTTTGTGGCGCCGACGGGGGGAGCCGGCGACGAGCACCCGATCATGGAGAGGGACGGCGGCGATGTTTTCATGCCGGACGTGGTCGTGCCTCCACCACCACCATCTGGAGGGGCACGAGACAAACAGCCGGCGGACCCGCCGGTGCCGCCAGCCGGAGACGAGATGGTGATGGGCCCGACTCCCGAGGTCCGCACACCATCACGCCGCCGGTTTGCAAAGGCGGCTTCGGCGCCACGCCCACTGGAGGCCGCGGCCGCGAGCTCTTCGATCCCGGACGCCGAGGCGACCAGCGCCGCCCCCGTTGATTGGGTGCGGGGAGTCGGGAGGGGCCCTTTGAATCAGGTGATCCTGGACA
The DNA here is from genome assembly GCF_018294505.1 of Triticum aestivum. NCBI lineage: Eukaryota > Viridiplantae > Streptophyta > Magnoliopsida > Poales > Poaceae > Triticum > Triticum aestivum. The sequence goes on from NC_057814.1 coordinate 88,611,092, forward strand.
TCCAAGGCAAACTCCGGGTCGAGGCCGATGCCCTGAAGCGTTGCAACCAAGCGTTCCTGGAGTCGTGAACCGTCGTCCGGGTATGCTTCTTCATCTTAATTCTTGTATTTCTCTGTGGGGGCGCGTCAGCGCACCTACCGGGTGTAGTCCCCGAGTTTCGGGCCGGCTGCTGAGCAGGCAGCTCGGTAACTTTAATTGGTGAGCTCCGAGTACTAACATTATCTGATATCTTCACTGCGGGATTATCATAACCTCCGCGCGGCCGCCTTCAACTCCAAAGTCCCGGAGCTGAATCAACGGACCGCCGACTTGTCGGAAAGCTGGAGTAAGTCTTTGTTTTCTTTCTCTGCGGGGGCGCGCAGGCGCACCCGCGGGCTGTAGTCCCCGAGATTCGGCCCGACTGCTGAGCAGTCGGGCCGAATCTCCCCGACGACTGTACCTCTTCTTAGTAGCTAGTGATAACTTCTTCTCCGCGGGGGCGCGCTGGTGCACCCGTGGGCTGTAGTCCCCGAGATTCGGGCCGACTGCTGAGGAGTCGGGCCGGATCTCCCCGGCAACTATATTTCTCCTTGTTGATTGTTGATGTCTTTTCTTCTTCTACTTTTGCAGAGGCCAATGCCGCCCTGCAGCAGTAGCTGGGCGAAGCCAACACCACGCTACGTGCCAAGGAGGCGGACTGCAGCAAGCTGGCCGAAGAGCGTGACCGGCTGGTCACGCAACTGGCGGAGCAGGCGGAGCTTCTCAAGAAGACCCAGAAGGAGGCGGAGGACAAGGAGGCCGGTCTCCTTGCTGAGTTCGAGACCGAGCGCTCTGCCTGTACCGACAATGAGGCAATGCTGACTGCCGGCTTTGGCGAGATTGAAGAGATGGTTGATGGTAAGCTGCCTTCTTTACTCTTTCTTCGAGCCGCCGGCCTCCGATCAAGCCGACTTCTTGTTTCTAATTTGGCTTTTTTGCTTTCTGTTTGAGAAGATTTCTTCCCCGGTCACTCTGGTGTTGCCAATAAGGCCATCGAGGCCGATTGCGAAGGGCGGAGGGCGGCAGGCGCGGAGATCGTTGCCGACGCCCCCGGACCCTTAGCGAGCAGCTTCTCAGCATCCAGGCCCGTCTGCGGCCGGCTCATCGGATGCTGCACCGTTTTCAGCGTGTCGGCACCCAGGCGATCGCCGCCCTGTGGCCAGACATGCCGGCTCCACGTACGCCTAGCCGGACTGCCGACTGGCTAGAGGTGGCGGCCGACCGTCTTGAGGCCTGGAAGGGCTCCTCGGCCCGGGCTGGAGCACGCCGGGCCTTGGAGTTCGTCAAGGCGTGGTATCCTGGCCTAAATCTAGCCCAGTCGGCCATGCTTCGACTGGAAGCCCACGAGGATCTGGTGGCGGTGGAGCGTGAACTTGTCCAGCGAGCCACGACAATCGCCGAGTACACCAACACCAGCGTCTTCGTTCCTGAGCTGGCTGAGAATGGCACCGAGGCGCCGCAGGAGTGGTTCGGGATGAACCCAGAGGATGGCGAGGACTCGGCCGAAGTGATCGACTCCAGCGACGAGGGAGAAGGCGGGGGAGGAGGAGGAAAGTGAAGAGGAGGAGCCAGAAGTTGGAGCAGACGGCCAGCCTCAGCTCGATCGAGCCTCCAGCAATGAGCCACGCCCGAGCGAGCCGACTGCTGCTGAAGGCGACCAAGCGGAGACCGACCAGCCGGCCGCTCCACCAACCGGCACCACCGACTCCACCGTTCCGCCGAACCCGTCTGCTGCTCCCTAGGCTACCCATTTACCTTTTTTTTACCTGCTTATCAGTCTCGACAAACTTTGTTAACTTCGCACAATTCCACCCGCGGGGTCTATTTCAAACTTCTGTTGAATGTGGGCCAAGGGCCTTTTGATATGTAAATATTTTTGCCGAGTTCTATCTTTCCTTGCTTTCTACTCTTTGGCCTTTTTCCTTTGCCGCCTTCCCTCGGTTGCCGTCTTGCCAGCCGAACAGCCGCTCTGCGGACTTTGGCTGGGTCAAGTACTTAGCCACTTTCGGGGAGGCAAGTACTTAGCCGATTAGAGTTTTCTTGCAATTTAAGGAGAAGCCAGCCGGCCGGCTGCTTACCAGCCGGTCGGCGAAGCAGGAATCCGGCTTGAACTATGTGCATGCTTTGGGTCCTTAGCCGTTTTTCATGCGAAAACTCTTTCTTCCTTAACTCCTGCCCACCGGACAGTCGCTCTGCGAGCTGCGGCTTCTGGTAGGAGAAGGCTTAAGTGCCAACACATTACTTGTCCGGCTGCAGGAAGCATTACATAGTACAAGGTGGCAAGTCCCCGGGTCGACTGGTCGAACCCGGTGCCAGGCGGACTAATGAAATAACACATTGATCGGCATAATACTTATCATATAGATAAAAGAGGGGGGTCCCTGATCTCTTCTCGGGGGACCCGAAGTCTTCGTACTTAATACAAAAAGTTGGCGTGGTACATGCTGCATCAACTATAAAACCTTCGGAGGAGGTTTGCATTCCATGGTCGCTCCGTCTCCTTGCTGGAGTCGTCTCTTTTGCGTGCTCGAGGCTTCTAAGCATCGATCAGGTAGTAGGAGTCATTGCCCAACACCTTGCTGATGATGAAGGGGCCTTCCCACGGAGCCAAGAGCTTGTGTTGGCCGGCTGTTCGCTGGATCAGCCAGAGCACAAGGTCTCCCTATTGGAAGGATATTGGCTTAACCTTCCGGTTGTAGTATCGGCGCAGGCTCTGCTGGTAGATGGTGGACCGGCTGAGTGCCAACAGCCGGCCCTCTTCCAGCAGATCGACGTCGTCTTATCGTGCTTCTTTTGCCTCCTCTTCGGTGTACATGGTGACTCGAGGGGAGTCGAATTCTATGTCTGTCGGGATGACGGCTTCGGCACCATAGACGAGGAAGAAAGGCGTGAAGCCTGTTGACTTTTTCGGAGTTGTGCGCAGACTCCAGAGGACGGCAGGCAGCTCATCGAGCCAACAACCAGCCGACCGCTCCAGAGGCTCGACCAGTCGGGGCTTGATGCCGGACAAAATGAGGCTGTTTGCTCGCTCCACCTAGCCGTTTGACTGCGGATGGGCAACGGACACTAGGTCTAGTCGGATGCCCTGCGTCATGCAGAAATGGGCCAAGGCGCCTTTGGCAAAGTTTGTGCCGTTGTCGGTGATGATGCTGTGCAGTATGCCATACCGGATGGTGATGTCAGAGATGAGAGTCACAGCAGTCGAGCCATTCAACTTCTTGATTGGTTTTGCTTCTATCCACTTGGTGAACTTGTCCACCGCGACAAGCAGATGAGTCAAGCCACCGCGTGCAGTTTTGAATGGTCCCACCATATCCAGCCCCCAAACAGCAAAGGGCCAGGCAATGGGGATAGTCTTGAGTGCAGAAGTCGGCTGATGTGGCTTGGAGCGGAACTTCTGGCACCCTTTACATTTCTGGACCATGTCTTTGGCATCTTCTAGAGCAATCGGCCAGAAAAAACCGTGGCGGAAAGCTTTGGCGACGACTGCTCGTGAAGCCGCGTGGTGACCACACTCTCCTTGGTGGATATCTTTGAGGATAGCTTGGCCTTGCCCCGGCTCCACACAGCGCTGGTAAACACCAGTGACACTGTGCCTCACAAGTTCTCTGTTGACGATGGTGTATGCTGCTGCCCATCGTTACACTTGCCAGGCCGAGATCTCATCAGTCGGAAGATCTTTGTTCACCAGAAAGTTGAGGATGGGCTGAGCCCAGGAAGGTGCTGCAATTTCTTCGACTGCTAGCTACTACTTGCACGAGGGCGGTTGGGCCGGGAGGTGGCGGGTTGGAGTCGGCTGCCGTTTGCTGAGTTGATGAAGTCCCCGGGCCGACTGCTGCAGTCCCCGGGCTGGGCTCTGAGGTCCCCGAGTCGGGTGCGACTGGTGCAGTCCCTGGGCCGCCTGTCGAATTCCCCGCGCTGGCTGCCGGGGTCCTCAAGTCGGATCTGACTGCTTCAGGAGGAGCCGGTACGAAGATGGAGTCTGATTCTGGTGACGGCTTGACAGACGGCTTGAGGAGGCGTTGCAGGGCGACGCCGGCTGGTATTGCTTGCCGGGTAGAGCCAATCCGTGCCAAAGCATCGGCTTGCTCATTGTCATTTCTTGGCACATGGAGGAACTCGCACCCTTCAAAGTATCCACTGAGTTGCTGGACGAGGAAGCGGTAGCTGGCCATATTTGCATCCTTGGCGTCCCAGTCGCCAGACGACTGCTGGACCACCAAGTCGGAATCACCATAGCACAGGATCCGGTGAATGCCGAGTTCCTTGGCAAGCCGGAGCCCGTGAATGAGTCCTTCGTATTCAGCAACGTTGTTGGAGGCGGCAAAATAGATTTGCAGCACATATCTGAGCTTGTCGCCTTTGGGAGAGGTGAGGACGATGCCAGCTCCCAAACCAGTCCGCATCTTGGAACCATCAAAGTGCATCCGCCAATGGGTGGAGTCTGGCGCTGGCGGCAGGTAATGGGTGTCGGCCCAGTCGACGAGGAAGTCGGCCAGTGCTTGTGACTTGATGGCGGTGCGAGGCTGGTAGTAGATGGTGTAGGGGGCCAAATGTATGGCCCATTTGGCCACTCGGCCTGAAGCATCCTGGCTTCCAATGATCTCGGCAAGTGGGGCAGTGCAGAACACAGTGATTGGGTGCTCTTGAAAGTATGGCTTCAGCTTCTTGGCGGCAAGTGCACGCTGTAGCACATCTTCTGATAGTGGGGGTAGTTCTGCTTGGAGGTTGACAGCACTTCGCTCAGGTAATACACCGGCCTCTGGACTGGTAGTGCTTTGCCTTCTTCCTTGCGTTCCACAACTATGACTGTGCTGACCAACCGGCTGGTGGCAGCGATGTAGAGGAGCATCGGCTCCTTAGGAGTCGGAGTCGCCAGGACAGGCGGAGTGGTCAACATCTTTTTCAGCTGGAGAAAAGCTTCATCCGCCTTGTCGTTCCACTCGAAAAAAGTGGTGTTCTTCATGAGCTGGTACAGGGGAAGAGCCTTCTCGCCCAGCCGACTGATGAAACGGCTGATGGATGCCAAGCAGCCGGTGAATTTTTGCATGTCCAGCAGTCGGGTGGGCACCTCCATCCTCTCGATGGCCTTGATCTTCACAGGGTTGCACTCTATGCCGTGCTCTGAGACCAGGAAGCCAAGAAGTTGGTTGTCTGGTACTCCAAAGATGCATTTCTCCGGGTTGAGCTTGATTTGAAATCGGCGCCAGTTTTCAAAGGTCTCCTTGAGGTCTTCTAGCAGCGTTCCACGCTTTTCCGTCTTCACCACCACATCATCCACGTAGACGTGGGCGTTTCTACCGAGCTGCTTGAGGAGGCACTTCTGCATGCAACGCTGAAATGTGGCGCCGGCGTTTCTCAAGCCGAATGTCATGGTCAGGTAGCAGAAGGCTCCGAATGGTGTGATGAAGGCGGTCTTCAGCCTGTCGGGCGGGTTCAGCTTGATCTGGTGATACCCCGAGTATGCATCCAAAAAGCTCAACAGCTCGCATCCGGCTGTGGAGTCTATCACATGGTCGATTGGTGGCAAAGCAAATGGGTCCTTGGGCAAGCTTTGTTGAGGATGGTATAGTCAATACACACGCGCCACTATTTATTCTTCTTCAGCACAAGGACCGGGTTGGCTAACCACTCTGGAAAGAACACTTCCATGATGAAGCCGGCTGCTAGAAGCCGGGCTATCTCTTCTCTAACAACTCTTCTCTTCTCTTCTGACAGGCGGCGCAAGGGCTGCCTGACTGGCTTTGCATCGGACCGGACATGTAGCTTGTGCTCGGCGAAATCCATCGGAACACCCGGCATGTCCTTGGGAGACCATGCAAAGATGTCCCGATCTCACGGAGGAAATCAACGAGCTCGCTTTCCTATTTGCTGTCAAGGTTCGCACCTATGACAGCGTGCCTCTTCTTCGTTTCTTTCACCGGCTTGAACGAACCCTCGGCTTCCGACTCCTTGGGGTTGGGCGACATCTCCGGCTGCTTGCCTGCCATTGCCACAACCCGGTCCAGCAGCCGCTTCTCGGCCGCGATCATGAGGGACTCGGCTAGCCGGCTGCTGTCTTCTGCACAGGCGGACGATTTCTTGTAGTCCCCTGCTATGGTCAGGATTCCCTTGATGCTTGGCATCTTCATCTTGAGGTAGGCATAGTGGGGGACCGCCATGAACTAGGCCAGAGCAGGCCGGCCAAGTAGTGCATGGTAGGGGTCTCAAGGTCCACCACCTCAAACCAGACCAACTCTCGACGAAAGTGTTCTTTGTCTCCGAAGAGGACGTCGATCTATGTCTTGCCGATTGGTGATCAGGAAAGGCCAGGAACTATGCCATGGAATACAGTCCGACTGGGCTGAAGATGTCTCTGCTTGATTCCCAACTTCTCCATAGTATCTTTGTACAAGATGTTGATGCTGCTGCCGCCATCTATAAGAACTCGGGAGAAGCGAGCAGCCCGCCTCTCCGTGGCAAAGGTGGCATCCAACACCAGAGCATAAGAACCGGGATTGGGCATCACCTTTGGGTTGTCGGCTCTGCTCCAGCTGATGGGCTTCTCAGACCAATGCATGAACTCGGGGGTCTCTGATGCTACTGCATTTACTTCTTGTTGTCGCTGCCGTCTGCCGTGCCTGTCGTCGGCCACGCTGGTGAACACGACATAAGCTGCATGCTCTTCAGGGTATTCATCTTGTATTCCGCCGACTGGCCAAACCGCCGGCTGCTGAGGAGGAGGAGCCGGCGGGCCGGCAGGCGGAGGAGGCTGGAGTCCATCACCCTTGGCAATCTTGGTGAGCCAGTGGCATTTCCGAGTGGTGTGGTTGGACGGCTTCGCCCCGCTGTGGAACTTGCAGGGTGCATCGAGAGTCTGCTAGTACGAGAAGGCAGACAACCAATTGGGCTTGCCGCCCTTTTGGCGTTTGGGAGGAGGCTGCCCTTCCGGCTGCTGGTCTTCAACTGTCGCCACCTGCCGGCTCGTGGAAGCCGGCTGCATGGCCTTGCGCTTGTTGTCGTTTGGTTGCTGTCGTCGACTGGTGTCACCAGCCGGGGTCCGAGGAGCTTGAGGGGCCACCTTGCCGGACGCATTATCTTGGATCTCCGCCTTCATGGAAGAGTCGGCCGTGGCGTACTTGTCTGCTATGATCAGCTGTTCGTTGAGGGTCGTCGGCTCGTCGCAAAGAAGCTTTTGCTTGAGGGGGGTGCCCTCTCGGCACCCGACAGTGAAGTACTCGATGGCCTGCACCTCGTGCATGCCCTCGCAAGAGTTGTGCAGCTCGGCCCAGTGCGTGAGGTAGTCGCGAGTCGACTCGTTGGGGCCTTGGACGCACAAGGAGAGCTGGCGTGGCTTGGGCGGCCGCTTGTAGGTGCTGGTGAAGTTGCAGATGAATGCTTCAGTGAAATCGACCCAGCTGTTGATGCTGCGGGGCTTCAGGCTGTTCAGCCATGTCCGGGCCGTGCCCTGGAGCATGAGTGGGACGTAGTTCACGACAACGCGCTTGTTGCTGTTGGCGATGCTGACGGCTGTAGAGTAGTCGACCAGCTAGTCCTCCGGCTTCACGGTGTCGGTGTATTTGGGCGTATCTCTCTCTCGAGTGAACCCTTTGGGGAAGGGCTCATCTCGGATGAGGGGGCCAAAACAAGCGGACCTAGCTCGTCTTCCTCTTCTAGTGCCAGGGATCGGTTGAGGCGGTCGATCCGGTGGTGGGCGTCGTTCTCTCTGACTCCTTGTCGACGACCAAGGCGGTCGCCGAGTGTCAGGTGATCAACAGGCGGTGGGGAAATGCGCCTCTCCCTGCGGGGAGGGGGAGGCGGACAGTCGTCTCGTCACTGCACTGCTCTTGGGCGGCCGACTTGGTCGCGCTCGATGGTGATGCGAGTCCGGCTGCGGCTGGCAGCCGGCTCCTTGTCTCTTCTATCGCGGACGCCACCAGTCGACGTCCGAGATGTCGTGCCTTGGTCTCGGTGAGGAGGCGGGTCGTCGTTCCGCCGGTTGGGCGCTTCAGCGCGGCACCCGGCCTCTTGCTGCTCGACAGCCGCGTCAAGGAGCTGCTGAACGCGCTCCGCTGCCGCTTGGGCAGCTCGTATGTTCTCTGCAGGCGTGGCGTAGACGGGACGATCATTCCCGAACATACTGGCGATGGTCGCGCCACGCTGCCAGACCAGGCCAATGCGGCTAGGCCCACCAAGAGCCGGCGTGCCGCCGACGGCACGGTCCATCTCCCGCTGGTAGGCCTCCGAAACGTGTCTCATGCTGGCCAGCCGGTTGGCACTTTCGATGAGCTGAACATGGCGTGCCTCCAGCCAGCGTCGGCGTCTTTTGGGATGGGCGCAGTCAGATCTTGCATCACCGCCTGCAGCGGATCCTGACCACCTCCACCAGAATGCTCGCCGTGGCTGATGACGAGCACTTCCGTGACGGTGCTGCCACTGCTGTCCGCGCGAGGAAGCGGCTCGTCGTAGATCACCACATTGGTGGGGAACGCGTCAAGTGACGCCGTGTCGGAGTCGACCAACATCGGGTCGGTGGAGCCAACCGACTCCAAGTCAGCATCAGGCTCACTGGCGACGTGGAGCTGATCGAGGAGGCTCACGAGGCGGCTCTTGGGGCCATCAGTGCCCGCATCAGACGCGGGCTCGTCGGAGAGGCGAATCTCGCCAACAAGTTCGGCGAGGCAGCTCGCCGTGCAGGCGACCTTCGCGCCGTGCAGCGCGTCGGCGCAGATGCCGTCTGGCGTGCCGGGCTGGCAGCGCTCGCCGGGAAGGAACAAGGTTCCCGTCCAGAACAGGTCTCCGGGAGACGGTGCACCTCACCCCACGGTGGGCGCCAAATGTCGGGGGTTGGGTGCGACATATGGCAATGGATGGCTTATCATGGTGGGAGCAAGTTGAACGTCGCCGGTGCTTGGAAGCGGGATGAGGCATAGACACGAACGCCAGCGCACTTTACCCAGGTTCGGGGCTCTCCTAGGAGATAACACCCCTAGTCCTGCTCTACGGGGTCTCCGCATGATCACTAAGGCACTAGTAGGTACAGTTGTGCTCCTCGAGCTGTATGCTAGAGGTAGAAGAAGGCAAGGCTTGCTCTCTTCTTCCCCTACGTGTGAGTCTTATTCTAACAGGTTCGAACCCTTTGCATGGGTGCCCTGGGGGTTTATATAGGCCTACCCCCCAGGGGTAGAATGGTAATCTAGCCGGGTGTTGGACCCGGTTGTCAGTCTCTCTGGTTGCCGGCTTCTCCGCCGGCTGCTGGGGCCCGCTGCCTCGTGGGTCCCGCCATCTGGTCTGGTACGGAGCCGACAGGCCGCTCCTGCCGCTCGCGGGTCTTGCCAGCTGCTGATTACTGTAGTCGTGACGCTAATGACGTTTGCTTGGTCAGAGGAGTGATACGTCTCCAACATATCTATAATTTTTGATTGTTCCATGCTATATTATATTCTGTTTTGGATGTTTAATGGGCTTTATTATACACTTTTATATTATTTTTGGGACTAACCTATTAACCGGAGGCCCAGCCCAAATTGATGCTTTTTTGCCTATTTCAGTGTTTCGCAGAAAAAGAATATCAAACGAGGTCCAAACGGAATGAAACCTTCGGGAACGTGATTTTCGGAACAAACGTGATCCAGAGGACTTGGAATCCACGCAAAGAAAGCAACGAGGAGAGCACGAGGCAGGGGGCGCGCCTAACCCCCCCCCCCCCAAGGTGCGCCCTCCACCCTCGTGGGGCCCATGTTGCTCCACCAACGTACTTCTTCCTCCTATATATACCTACATACCCCCAAACCAACAGAAGCATCCACGAAAACCTAATTCCACCGCCACAACCTTCTGTACCCGTGAGATCCCATCTTGGGGCCTTTTCCAACGTCCTGCCGGAGGGGGCATTGATCACGGAGGGCTTCTACATGAACACCATAGCCCCTCCGATGATGTGTGAGTAGTTTACCTCAGACCTTCGGGTCCATAGTTATTAGCTAGATGGCTTCTTCTCTCTTTTTGGATCTCAATACAAAGTTCTCCATGATTCTTGTGGAGATCTATTCGATGTAATATTCTTTTGCGGTGTGTTTGTCGAGACCGATGAATTGTGGGTTTATGATCAAGTTTATCTATGAACAATATTTGAATCTTCTCTGAATTTTTTTATGTATGATTCGTTATCTTTGCAAGTCTCTTCGAATTATCAGTTTGGTTCGGCCTACTAGATTGATCTTTCTGGCAATGGGAGAAGTGCTTAGCTTTGGGTTCAATCTTGTGGTGTCCTTTCCCAGTGACAGCAGGGGCAGCAAGGCACGTATTGTATTGTTGATATCGAGGATAAAAAGATGGGGTTTATATCATATTGCATGAGTTTATCCCTCTACATCATGTCATCTTACTTAAAGCATTACTCTGTTCTTATGAACTTAATACTCTAGATGCATGCTGGATAGCAGTCGATGTGTGGAGTAATAGTAGTAGATGCAGAATCGTTTCGGTCTACTTGTCGCGGACGTGATGCCTATATACATGATCATACCTAGATATTCTCATAACTATGCTCAATTCTATCAATTGCTCGACAGTAATTTGTTTACCCACCGTAATACTTATGCTCTTGAGAGAAGCCACTAGTGAAACCTATGGCCCCCGGGTCTATTTTCCATCATATTAATCTTCCAATACTTAGTTATTTCTATTGCCGTTTATTTTACTTTGCATCTCTATTTACTATTTATCATAAAAATACCAAAAATATTATCCTATCATATCTATCAGATCTCACTCTCGTAAGTGACCGTGAAGGGATTGACAACCCCTTTATCATGTTGGTTGCGAGGTTCTTGTTTGTTTGTGTAGGTGCGTGGGACTCGCGCGTGGTCTCCTACTGGATTGATACCTTGGTTCTAAAAAACTAAGGTAAATACTTACGCTACTTTACTGCATCACCCTTTCTTCTTCAAGGGAAAACCAGCGCAGTGCTCAAGAGGTAGCAAGGAGCGTGGCTAATGGTGCACGGGCGTGGCTATAGTCCCGCCGCCTGGCGGGAGATCACTGTAGCCACTCCGGGTCTTATCTAGTTAATGGTGCACGGGCCCCGAGGGATGAACGGGCCGCGTGCTAGGAGCCGGCCTCCCTTGGGTCCGACTGGTGAGGCTTCCGCTGTCTTTCGGGCTCTCGTTGCCTGGTAGGGCCCGCCGTCTTTAGGCCGTACCGACAGGCAGTCATGGGAGCAGGGTTGCGCCTGACAGGAGTGACGTCAGGGGCGGAGTGGCAACAGTGCCGCGCCAGGCGGAGATCTCCGCCTGTACGGAGCACCGTGGCCACGCCCGGCCCCTGATACGTGGCTGATTGGCTACACTTTTGCCTTGCACTCTCTTGTCTCCTTAATGGGGGCGCAGACCTTGAGGGCGCCGTGGGCCGACTGCTAGGAGCCGGCCTCTCTGGAGGCCGCCTGCTAGGAGTCGGCCTGTCTTGGTGTCGCCTTCCTGAGCGTGGCCGTCTTCTGGCAGCCGGCCGCTCAGCCAGCCGACCACCAAAAGGCGACGCTTCATCTTGACGTCTTGAGGGGCGCAGCCAACCCTGATGTCTTGAAAGGCTCGGGGACTCGGGTTAGGCTACCCGTGGCCCATTACTCCGACGGGGCTACATATTTACTGCAGTTAACATGGGCCTCCTACGGGCCGTAGAAACAATGGGCCTTCTAAGGGCCGTAGAAACAATGGGCCTTCTATGGGGCATAGACACAGTGGGCCTTCTACGGGCCGTATCATCAATGGGCCTTCTACGGGCCGTATGATTGGTTGGCCAAACATGGGCCAATAACAGACCACATTATGGCCGTAAATGGGTTAGAGTTGAAATCGTCCGTTCATGGGCCGACCATAACGGTCCGTTGTTAATCGGCCGTATTTGATGACGCTATGAAAACGGCCCAATGTATTAACGGGCCACAAATGGGCCGACTGTAACCATGGGATGTATTTGGCGCACAAGCAAAAAATGACAGTAATGGGCCGAAAGTAACCCATGGCGACTCCCACCTCTCTCCTCTCCCATGGCGACTCCCACCTCCTCCCCACCACCCATGGCGACTCACACCTCCCCCCTTCCCTCTAGATCTTCCATGTTGACTGTTGATCCTCTTGAGATCCAATGGCAAGTCTCGTCCATTGGGATTTTTTCCCCGAGACTTAAGGTGGAGCAGAAGGTACGTGACAAGTTTAGATCTACGGTGCATTTTGAGAGTTCTTCGGGAACCAAGGAATTTTTCTTGGTTGTTTCTTTCTCTTCGGCCTCCTTCCCTATTTCTGAAGAGGCTGTTGGAGTGGTTTTGCAATGTTGTATTGGAGGTATGGCCACGGGTTTCAACGTTAAACAATTGGGCAATCGATCGTTTCGGTTTTCGGTGCCTTCCAATCGTGTTGGTCATTTAATCTATGGATTGAAGGATCGTGTCTGGACAAATTTTGTTTGTCATTTCCGCTTGTTCAAATTATCAGTGGATTATTCTTGGAAGGGATCTAATTGTCATCTTGATGAAGTGATTCCAGAGGTTTCTGCGCGATCGCCTATGGCTATTAGAAGTTCTCTAGGGTTTTTACGTATGAGTGCACAAGGAGACACATCATCTAGATCTGAATTAGCCAAATTAAATCTCATTAATGCTAATGACAGCAGGGTTTCTATTCATGATCAGGGTTTGGAAATTCATGATTTGAGGCAAAATCATTCTTCTAATGCAGCTCTAGCTTCGAACGACTTTTCGGATAAGTTGGTTTTTGGCAGCCTTCATGCACGTATCAATCGGGAGGATCCTCAAGTTATTGGTAAATGTTTCGCTGGATGCACTTTTGCAACATTATCATGGAATCTAATCACAGAAGCAAAGCTTGAGGAAATTCTTGACTTATGGCAAGCTGGTTATACCAATGAAATCATTCAATCGGTACTTGACATCTCTTCCTGCCTACTAAAGAGTTTATATATAACAAACTTCATATTTGTATGTTATGTGGGAGACAAGGTCATTTAGCCATGCATTGCATTGATAACAATAGGATTAATATTCTGCCCTCTAAGGAAAATACTGTGGCATCACCCATGAATAATTTATCTTGGTGCACAAAATGCCGGACCAAGGGTCATCTTTCTTCAACGTGCTCTTTTGACAATAGATGTTGCAATATTTGTGGTGTGAGAGGGCACGTCCAGTGGAACTGCCTGACACGTTCACGTTCAATGAAACTTGTTGCTCGGGTAAAGAAAGACGAGATTACGGCGAATGACCGTTCTGTTGGCTCTCCGTTTTTTATTAGGCATAAAAATATTTGGCGCAAAAAATCTAGGAGTATGGCTCAACAAAATAGGGATAAGAAGCAAATTTGGATTGTCAAGCGCAATGGGAGGGATTTGGCAAAATCTTTTGGCAGTTGTTCCGAGAATACCCCGGACGTTTCGCCTCCTTACCAACCTAACACCACCCTCCAGATTCCCGAGACCACGGTTTCTTCTCTATTTCGCCTGTCACCTTGTGCTCCTGTGCTCTCCTCCACCCCTCACCTTGAGCTTTCCTCCACTCCAAACCTAGAGCCTCAAATGGTGAATCTACTAGTGCTGCCCTATCAGTTCGTGCCGGGGGAGATGGATATTCAGCAGGGTTCGGAGGGGAGGCAGCAGCGCAACATGGTGATCGTTGATGACCCGCCTCTGGATCACTCGCAATATGCGCTTGTGATGGTGGTGCCGCCCCCTAGAGATCTGCAACAGGAAGCAGTTCTTGTAGAGGTCAGAAGAGTTCTTCGAGATGATCATGGTGCGCCTACTATTGAGGCTGAGATCTATCCTTTCTGTGTGGGTTTGATTCGTTTCAATGATAGTGTTGTTAGAGATACATTGATTAGTAGAGGGGAGCAACCATTAGATGAGCATTCCAACTTTTATCTACTGCGCCATGATGAAGGCCCAAATATGCGTAGGCCAGTGATTGAAAGAGCTGCATGGGTTATGTTGCTTGGGTTTCCTTTGAACTATCAAACACAGCACTATGTCATTAAGGAAGTGTCATGTTTTGGAAGATGTATGTATTGGCACCGCCCTGGTCACAGGAAATCTCGTGTGTTGGTTCGTGTACTGATTAATGAACTTGCTCTGGTGCCTTTTAGTCTGGTGGTTAAGAGATTTACTGATATAAGTGGGCTCGGCACATCATGGACTGTCCCTGTTTATGTACTCAACGACAGAAATCCTAGCCAAGGCCTTGTAGGTGATGAGGAGGCGCCGCCTCCAATGGGTGCTTCCCCACATCCGGAGCATCTTCCTTTCCTGAATGCAATGCAACAGCAATAGCATGACGCTCAAGTTTGGCAGCTCCAGAATGCAGCCAATGCCTGGGAAGCCGCTCCGCCGCCCCCACCTCAGCAGGGCTGGGGCGAATGGCCTGTTCCTCCACCTGTTCCGCGAGTGTATCAAGGTTTTAGTTATAGGAATTACACTGGTTACGATGGACCCTCTATGATGGATGGGATACAAACTGCTGATTCTGGTTTTGATGATGGGCTGCGAGTTTGGAACGAGCATGTTGCAATGGTAGAAGATGTGGAAGACAGATTTGTTCAAGGAAGCCCTACAAGAGATCTTTCTTTTCAGCAGATGAATGCACATGAAGTGGTTTTGGAAGTACCTGTAGAAGAGGAGAATTGGCTTTCTTTCATGATCTGCTTCTATTGCATTGTTTTCACCCCTCGACTGTGTTCGGTTACTGACGAAGATAGCACGACTAGTTCCTGGAGTAGGTTTGCGGAGGGTTTACAGAGCACTCTTGTGGATCTTATGGGCGGGGCCTGCTTTTCATATTTCCCATTTTCACCATTTGCACCAGGCGCTGATGTCATTTGCTTTCCTCAAGATGCTTGGTTGATTTGCTGTGAGTTTGTTGCTGCACAACTGATCAGAGTCTGTCAACTGGTGGGTGCTGAACCCATGGTTGTGGATGACATCATTCAGGAAGCTAGCTTTCCACTTCTTGACCCGCAGCTTGAGATGATGGAGACGGATGCGGCTACTAATAAGAGAAAACGCAAAATGATTACACCGCTGGATGTATCTGAAGTCATGCGTAGTGTGCGTGCAACTAGGTACCTGGGCTTTAAGCCTCCTTCTCTGGCAGACACCAGACGTAAACCATCATATGTCAAGCCGAGGAGGATGCCGGATATCTTGGAGCTGCAGCAAGGCAAGAGCACTGAAGAAACATCGGCCTCCACTCAAGTACCTCCTCCCACTACAATCGAAACTCTGCAATATTTTGGACCAACTCAGTGTGCCATTCCACAGGAAGAGCTCACCAATGAGAAGCTTCTTGCACCTCTCAAGGGAAAGGGGGAGGACGAGGCCTAGGCCTCTTTTTATTTTGCTGTTTATTTCTGCTACGTTGTGGAATCTTACTAGGGCTGTACTGAACTTATTTATTTGCTTAGCTTGTTGCAAGACTTAATGGCATCTGTTATGTGGAACATTTTGTGCTAGAATATTCGTGGTTTAAATGCTAGTTCTAAGTGGGATGCACTTCGTAATAAGATTGATGAGTTCAACTGCTAGATCGTATGCTTACAAGAAGCTAAGAAGCTTGAGTTTGATCATTCTTTTATTAGAAAATGCTGCCCGAGGAGATTTGATAAATTCGAGTTTATTCCATCTGATGGTGCTTCAGGTGGTTTAGTTATTATATGGTGTAGCAGCCAATTTTTGGGCCAAATAATACATCAGTTTCCATTTGCAATCACTATCAAAATGACCTTGGTTCAAACAAATGAAAGTTGGTTCCTTTCTAACATTTACGGGCCGTGTGATGGACCTGCGAGGGCAATGTTCACTGATTGGATGGACAGTATAAACATAGAAACTGAAGATCTTTGGCTTTTCATGGGTGATTTCAACTTCATGCCCTCTTTGGAGAACAGAAACCTACCAGGTGGAAATGTGGATGATGTGATCAAGTTTAATGAGATTATCAGTCATCTTGGATTGCTTGAAATTCCAATCAAAGGAAGTAGATACACTTGGAGTAACATGCAAGAAACTCCTTTACTAGAGCAATTAGATTGGTTTTTTTCTTCTCCCGAATGGATTTTGAAATTCCCCAATACAATTGCAAAACCTCTTGCCCGTGCGATCTCTGATCATGTGCCTTGTATACTTTCAGTGGAAACTTCGATCCCAAGATCTAAGCTTTTCAGATTTCAAAAAGTTTGGCCCTCTCACCCTAGTTTTTTGGAGGTTGTGAAAACATCTTGGCTTGCTCCCATTAAGGCTTCCTCCAATGCCACAAGAATCTCTGCAAAATTAAAGAGGCTTAGGTATGCATTAAAAAAATGGAGTAAATCAATCTCTAAGTCAAAACTGTTAATTGAAAGTTGTAATAGAATTCTGCTCCAAATGAACAACCTTGAAGAATTGAGACAGCTTTCCATTCCTGAAGCCAATTTCAGAAACATTTTAAAAGCACATCTATTACATTTGCTTAATTACCAAAGCGGTTACTAGAAAAAACGTTGCATGTTTTGGTGGGCTATCCAAGGTGAGGAAAATACTAAATATTTTCAAGCACGTGCAACTGAAAGACTGCGGAGATATTGTTGGGGAACGTAGTAATTTCAAAAAATTTCCTACGTACACGCAAGATCATGGTGATGCATAGCAACGAGAGGGGAGAGTGTTGTCCACGTACCCTCGTAGACCGACAGCGGAAGCGTTATCACAACGCGGTTGATGTAGTCGTACGTCTTCACGATCCGACCGATCAAGTACCGAACGCACGGCACCTCCGAGTTCAGCACACGTTCAGCTCGATGACGTTCCTCGAACTCCGATCCAGCCGAGTGTTGAGGGAGAGTTTCGTCAGCACGACGGCGTGGTGACGATGATGATGTTCCACCGACGCAGGGCTTCGCCTAAGCTCCACAACGGTATTATCGAGGTGTAATATGGTGGAGGGGGGCACCGCACACGGCTAAAATATCGTATATCAAGTTGTGTGTCCATGGGGTGCCGCCCTACCCCCGTATATAAAGGAGCAAGGAGGAGAGGGCCGGCCAAGGGGAGGTGGCGCGCCCAAGGGGGGAGTCCTACTCCCACCGGGAGTAGGACTCCTCCTTTCCTTGTGGGAGTAGGAGAAGGGAAGGGGGAAGGAGAAAGAAGGAAGGGGGCGCCCCCTCCCTAGTCCAATTCGGACTAGCCCATGGGGAGGGGTGCGGCCTCCCTTTGGGGCCTTTCTCTCCATTCTCGTATGGCCCATTAAGCCCAATACGAATTCCCGTAACTCTCCGGTACTCCGAAAAATACCCGAATCACTCGGAACCTTTCCGAAGTCCGAATATAGTCGTCCAATATATCGATCTTTACGTCTCGACCATTTCGAGACTCCTTGTCATGTCCCCGATCTCATCCGGGACTCCGAACTCCTTCTGTACATCAACATACATAAACTCATAATAAAACTGTCATCGTAACGTTAAGCGTGCGGACCCTACGGGTTCGAGAACTATGTAGACATGACCGAGACACCTCTCCGGTCAATAACCAATATCGGAACCTGGATGCTCATATTGGCTCCCACATATTCTACAAAGATCTTTATCGGTCAGACCGCATAACAACATACGTTGTTCCCTTTGTCATCGGTATGTTACTTGCCCGAGATTCGATCGTCGGTATCTCGATACCTAGTTCAATCTCGTTACCGGCAAGTCTCTTTACTCGTTCCGTAATACATCATCCCGCAACTAACTCATTAGTCACAATGCTTGCAAGGCTTATAGTGATTTGCATTACCGAGTGGGCCCAAAGATACCTCTCCGACAATCGGAGTGACAAATCCTAGTCTCGAAATACGCCAACCCAACAAGTACCTTTGGAGACACCTGTAGAGCACCTTTATAATCACCCATTTACGTTGTGACGTTTGGTAGCACACAAAGTGTTCCTCCGGTAAACGGGAGTTGCATAATCTCATAGTCATAGGAACATGTATAAGTCATGAAGAAAGCAATAGCAACATACTAAACGATCGGGTGCTAAGCTAACGGAATGGGTCAAGTCAATCACGTCATTCTCCTAATGAGGTGATCCCGTTAATCAAATGACAACTCATGTCTATGGCTAGGAAACATAACCATCTTTGATTAACGAGCTAGTCAAGTAGAGGCATACTAGTGACACTCTGTTTGTCTATGTATTCACACATGTATTATGTTTCCGGTTAATACAATTCTAGCATGAATAATAAACATTTATCATGATATAAGGAAATATATAATACTTTATTATTGCCTCTAGGGCATATTTCCTTCAGTCTCCCACTTGCACTAGAGTCAATAATCTAGTTCACATCGCCATGTGATTTAATATCAATAATTCACATCACCATGTGATTAACACCCATAGTTCACATCTCTATGTGACCAACAATCAAAGGGTTTACTAGAGTCAATAATCTAGTTCACATCGCTATGTGATTAACACCCAAAGAGTACTAAGGTGTGATCATGTTTTGATTGTGAGATAATTTTAGTCAACGGGTCTGTCACATTCAGATCCGTAAGTATTTTGCAAATTTCTATGTTTACAATGCTCTGCACGGAGCTACTCTTAGCTAATGGCTCCCACTTTCAATATGTATCTAGACCGAGACTTAGAGTCATCTAACTTAGTGTCAAAACTTGCATCGACGTAACCCTTTACGACGAACCTTTTTGTCACTTCCATAATCGAGAAACATATCCTTATTCCACTAAGGATAATTTTGACCACTGTCCAGTGATCTACTCCTAGATCACTATTGTACTCCCTTGCCAAAATCAGTGTAGGGTATACAATAGATCTGGTACACAGCATGGCATACTTTATAGAACCTATGGCCAAGGCATAGGGAATGACTTTCATTCTCTTTCTATCTTCTGCCGTGGTCGGGCTTTGAGTCTTACTCAATTTCACACCTTGTAACACAGGCAAGAACTCTTTCTTTGACTGTTCTATTTTGAACTACTTCAAAATCTTGTTAAGGTATGTACTCATTGAAAAACTTATCAAGCGTCTTCATCTATCTCTATAGATCTTGATGCTCAATATGTAAGAAGCTTCACCGAGGTCTATCTTTGAAAAAATCCTTTCAAACACTCCTTTATGCTTTGCAGAATAACTCTACATTATTTCTGATTAACAATATGTCATTCACATATACTTATCAGAAATGATGTAGTGCTCCCACTCACTTTCTTGTAAATACAGGCTTCACCGCAAGTCTCTATAAAACTATATCCTTTGATCAACTTATCAAAGCGTATATTCCAACTCCGAGATGCTTGCACCAGTCCATAGATGGATCGCTGGAGCTTGCATATTTTGTTAGCACTTTTAGGATTGACAAAACCTTCTAGTTGCATCATATACAACTCTTCTTTAATAAATCCATTAAGCAATGCAGTTTTGTTTATCCATTTACCAGATTTCATAAATGCGGCAATTGCTAATATGATTCAGACAGACTTAAGCATAGATACGAGTGAGAAACTCTCATCGTAGTCAACACCTTGAACTTGTCGAAAAAACTTTTTGCGACAATTCTAGCTTTGTAGATAGTAACACTACTATCAGCGTCCGTCTTCCTCTTGACGATCCATTTATTCTCAATTGCTTGCTGATCATTGGGCAAGTCAATCAAAGTCCATACTTTGTTCTCATACATGGATCTCATCTCAGATTTCATGGCTTCAAGCCATTTTGCGGACACCATCGCTTCTTCATAGTTCGTAGGTTCATCATGGTCTAGTAACATGACCTCCAGAACAGGATTACCGTACCACTCTGGTGCGGATCTTGATCTAGTTGACCTACGAGGTTCAGTAATAACTTGATCTGAAGTTTCATGATCATTATCATTAACTTCCTCACTAATTGGTGTAGGTGTCGCAGAAACTGATTTCTGCGATGATCTACTTTCCAATAAGGGAGCAGGTACAGTTACCTCATCAAGTTCTACTTTCCTCCCACTCACATCTTTCGAGAGAAACTCCTTCTCTAGAAAGGATCCATTCCTAGTAACGAATATCTTGCCTTCGGATCTGTGATAGAAGGTGTACCAAGTAGTCTCTTTTGGGTATCCTATGAAGACACATTTCTCCGATTTAGGTTCGAGCTTATCAGGTTGAAGTTTCTTCACATAAGCATCGCAACCCCAAACTTTAAGATACGACAACTTTGGTTTCTTGCCAAACCATAGTTCATATGGCGTCGTCTCAACGGATTTTGATGGTGTCCTATTTAGCGTGAATGTAGCTGTCTCTAATGCATAACCCCAAAAACGATAGTGGTAGATCGGTAAGAGACATCATATATCGCACCATATCTAACAAAGTACGGTTACGATGTTCAGACACACCATTACACTGTAGTGTTCCAGGTGGCGTGAGTAGTGAAACTATTTCACATTGTTTTAACTGAAGGCCAAACTCGTAACTCAAATATTTTACCTCTGCGATCATATCGTAGAAACTTTTATTTTCTTGTTACGATGATTCTCCACTTCACTCTGAAATTCTTTGAACTTTTCAAATGTTTCAGACTTGTGTTTCATCAAGTAGATATACCCATATCTGCTCAAATCATCTGTGAAGGTCAGAAAATAATGATACCTCCTACGAGCCTCAATATTCATCGGACCACATACATCTGTATGTATGATTTCCAACAAATCTGTTGCTCTCTCCATAGTTCCGGAGAACGGCGTTTTAGTCATCTTGCCCATGAGGCACGGTTCGCAAGCAATCAAGTGATTCCAAAATCTCATCAGTATGGAGTTTCTTCATGCGCTTTACACCAATATGACCTAAACGGCAGTGCCACAAATAAGTTGCACTATCATTATTAACTTTCCATCTTTTGGCTTCAATATTATGAATATGTGTATCACTACGGTCGAGATCCAACAAACCATTTTCATTGGTGTGTATGACCATAGAAGGTTTTTATTCATGTAAACAGAACAACAATTGTTCTCTAACTTAAATGAATAACCGTATTGCAATAAACATGATCAAATCATATTCATGCTCAACGCAAACACCAAATAACACTTATTTAGTTTCAACACTAATCCCGAAAGTACAGGGAGTGTGCGATGATGATCATATCAATCTTGGAACTACTTCCAACACACATGGTCACCTCGCCTTTTTACTAGTCTCTGTTTATTCTGCAACTCCCGTTTCGAGTTACTACTCTTAGCAACTGAACCAGTATCAAATACCAAGGGGTTGCTATAAACACTAGTAAAGTACACATCAATAACATGTATATCCAATATACCTTTGTTCACTTTGCCATCCTTCTTATCCACCAAATAGTTGGGTAGTTCCGCTTCCAGTGACTAGTCCCTTTGCAGTAGAAGCACTTAGTCTCAGGCTTAGGTACAGACTTGGGTTTCTTCACTTGAGTAGCAACTTGCTTGCCGTTCTTTTTGAAGTTCCCCTTCTATCCCTTTGCCCTTTTCTTGAAACTAGTGGTCTTGTTAACCATCAACACTTGATGCTCTTTCTTGATTTCTACCTTCGTCGATTTCAGCATCGCGAAGAGCTCGGGAATTACTTTCGCCATCCCTTACATACTATAGTTCATCACGAAGTTCTACTAACTTGGTGATGGTGACTAGAGAACTCTGTCAATCACTATCTTATCTGGAAGATTAACTCCCACTTGATTCAAGCGATTGTAGTACCTAGACAATCTGAGCACGTGCTCACTAGTTGAGAGATTCTCCTCCATCTTTTACCTATAGAGCTTGTTGGAGACTTCATATCTCTCAACTCGGGTATTTGCTTGAAATATTAACTTCAACTCCTGGAACATCTCATATGGTCCATGACGTTCAAAACGTCTTTGAAGTCCCGATTCTAAGCCGTTAAGCATGGTGCACTAAACTATCAAGTAGTCATCATATTGAGCTAGCCAAACGTTCATAACGTCTGCATCTGCTCCTGCAATAGGTCTGTCACCTAGCGGTGCATCAAGGACATAATTCTTCTGTGCAGCAATGAGGATAATCCTCAGATCGCGGATCCAATCCGCATCTTTGCTACTTACATCTTTCAACATAATTTTCTCTAGGAACATATCAAAAATAAACACAGGGAAGCAACAACGCGAGCTATTGATCTACAACATAATTTGCAAAATACTATCAGGACTATGTTCATGATAATTTAAGTTCAATTAATCATATTACTTAAAAACTCCCACTTAGATAGACATCCCTCTAATCATCTAAGTGATTACATGATCCAAATCAACTAAACCATGTCCGATTAACACGTGAGATGGAGTAGTTTCAATGGTGAACATCACTATGTTGATCATATCTACTATATGATTCACGCTCAACCTTTCAGTCTCTGTGTTCCGAGGCCATATCTGTATATGCTAGGCTCGTCAAGTTTAACCTGAGTATTCCGCGTGTGCAACTGTTTTGCACCCGTTGTATTTGAACGTAGAGCCAATCACACCCGATTAACACGTGGTGTCTCAGCACGAAGAACTTTCGCAACGGTGCATACTCAGGGAGAACACTTTATCTTGAAATTTTAGTGAGAGATCATCTTATAATGCTACCGTCAATCAAAGCAAGATAAGATGCATAAAGGATTAACATCACATGCAATCAATATAAGTGATATGATATGGCCATCATTATCTTGTGCTTGTGATCTCCATCTCCGAAGCACCGTGCTTGTGATCTCCATCTCCGAAGCACCGTCATGATCACCATCGTCACCGGCGCGACACCTTGATCTCCATCGTAGTATCGTTGTCGTCTCGCCAACTTATTGCTTTTACGACTATCGCTACCGCTTAGTGATAAAGTAAAACTATTACATGGCGATTGCATTTCATACAATAAAGCGACAACCATATGGCTCCTGCCAGTTGCCGATAACTCGGTTACAAAACATGATCATCTCATACAACAAATTATATCACATCATGTCTTGACCATATCACATCACAACATGCCCTGCAAAAACAAGTGAGACGTCCTCTATTTTGTTGTTGCAAGTTTTACGTGGCTGCTACGGGCTTAGCAAGAACCGTTCTTACCTACGCATCAAAACCACAACGATAGTTTGCCAAATTGGTGCTGTTTTAACCTTCGCAAGGACCGGGCGTAGCCACACTTGGTTCAACTAAAGTGAGAGAGACAGACACCCGCCAGTCACCTTTAAGCAACGACTGCTCCGAACGGTGAAACCAGTCTCGCGTAAGCGTACGCGTAATGTCGGTCCGGGCCGCTTCATCTCACAATACCACTAAACCAAAGTATGACATGCTGGTAAGCAGTATGACTTATATCGCCCACAACTCACTTGTGTTCTACTCGTGCATAGCATCAACGCATAAAACCTGGCTCTGATACCACTGTTGGGGAACGTACTAATTTCAAAAAAATTCCTACGCACACGCAAGATCATGGTGATGCATAGCAATGAGAGGGGAGAGTGTTGTCCACGTACCCTCATAGACCGACAGCGGAAACGTTATCACAACGCGGTTGATGTTGTCGTACGTCTTCACGATCCGACCGATCAAGTACCGAACGCACGGCACCTCCGAGTTCAGCACACGTCCAGCTCGATGACGTCCCTCGAACTCCGATCCAGCCGAGTGTTGAGGGAGAGTTTCGTCAGCACGACGGCGTGGTGATGATGATGATGTTCCACCGACGCAGGGCTTCGCCTAAGCTCCGCAATGGTATGATCGAGGTGTAATATGGTGGAGGGGGCACCGCACACGGCTAAAATATCGTATATCAAGTTGTGTGTCCATGGGGTGCCCCCCTACCCCCGTATATAAAGGAGCAAGGAGGAGAGGGCCGGCCAAGGGGAGGTGGCGCGCCCAAGGGGGGAGTCCTACTCCCACCGGGAGTAGGACTCCTCCTTTCCTTGTGGGAGTAGGAGAAGGGAAGGGGGAAGGAGAAAGAAGGAAGGGGGCGCCCCCCCTCCCTATTCCAATTCGGACTAGCCCATGGGGAGGGGTGAGGCCTCCCTTTGGGGCCTTTCTCTCCTTTCCCGTATGGCCCATTAAGGCCCAATACGAATTCCCGTAACTCTCCGGTACTCCGAAAAATACCCGAATCACTCGGAACCTTTCCGAAGTCCGAATATAGTCGTCCAATATATCGATCTTTACGTCTCGACCATTTCGAGACTCCTCGTCATGTCCCCGATCTCATCCGGGACTCCGAACTCCTTCGGTACATTAACATACATAAACTCATAATAAAACTGTCATCGTAACGTTAAGCGTGCGGACCCTACGGGTTCGAGAACTATGTAGACATGACCGAGACACCTCTCCGGTCAATAACCAATAGCGGAACATGGATGCTCATATTGGCTCCCACATATTCTACAAAGATCTTTATCGGTCAGACCGCATAACAACATACGTTGTTCCCTTTGTCATCGGTATGTTACTTGCCCGAGATTCGATCGTCGGTATCTCGATACCTAGTTCAATCTCGTTACCGGCAAGTCTCTTTACTCGTTCCGTAATACATCATCCCGCAACTAACTCATTAGTCATAATGCTTGCAAGGCTTATAGTGATGTGCATTACCGAGTGGGCCCAGAGATACCTCTCCGACAATCGGAGTGACAAATCCTAATCTCGAAATACACCAACCCAACAAGTACCTTTGGAGACACCTGTAGAGCACCTTTATAATCACCCATTTACGTTGTGATGTTTGGTAGCACACAAAGTGTTCCTCCGGTAAACGGGAGTTGCATAATCTCATAGTCATAGGAACATGTATAAGTCATGAAGAAAGCAATAGCAACATACTAAACGATCGGGCGCTAAGCTAACGGAATGGGTCAAGTCAATCACGTCATTCTCCTAATGAGGTGATCGCGTTAATCAAATGACAACTGATGTCTATGGCTAGGAAACATAACCATCTTTGATTAACGAGCTAGTCAAGTAGAGGCATACTAGTGACACTCTGTTTGTCTATGTATTCACACATGTATTATGTTTCCGGTTAATACAATTCTAGCATGAATAAGAAACATTTATCATGATATAAGGAAATATATAATACTTTATTATTGCCTCTAGGGCATATTTCCTTCAGAAATGCCATCACAAATCTGGTTTTAACTAATGGCGGCTTGGTAGAAAATCATGATGAAAAGGCAGCAGCTTTTTATGATTGCTTTAATCGGAGAATGGGGGTGTCATCTCAGCCTGTCTACGATTTTGAGCTAGCTAACCTAATTCAAAAATGTCAAGGTCTGGAAGAACTTTCAATACCATTTACGAAGGAAGAAATTGACAATGTGATCAAAATCATTCCGGCTGACCGTGCACTAGGGCCTGACGGTTTCAATGGGCTTTTCCTCAAAGTTTGTTGGGATATAATTAAAGAGGATTTTTACTCTCCGTGTCAGGACTTCTGGAAGGGGACAATCAATTTGCAATGTTTGAACACATCTTTGGTCACACTAATACCGAAGAAGCTGGCACCCGAATCGGTCAATGATTATAGACCAATCTCCTTGCTAAATTGCGTGCTCAAAGTTATAACAAAAATTCTCTCTGAAAGGCTCCAACGTTAGATTCTAAAGGTGGTGCATTGAAATCAGTATGGATTCATTAAAACTAGGACAATTCAAGACTGTCTCGGCTGGGCTTTCGAATATTTGCATTAGTGTAAACAATCGGGCAAGGAAATTGTGATTCTAAAACATGATTTCGAGAAGGCCTTCGACACGATGAAACATTCTTTCATTTTGAAAATGCTAGAATGCAAGGGTTTTGATGATAGGTGGTGTATGTGGATTAAAATGTTGCTGCAATCAGGATCATCATCAATCGTACTAAACGGAATACCTGGCAAAGAATTCAAGTGTAAACGAGGTGTGAGACAGGGTGACCCAATTTCCCCCTTGTTATTTGTGCTCGCGGCAGATTTATTACAGTCTTTAATTCATAAAGCTTGGCTGGATGGTTTAATCTCACTCCCAATTAATCAACCTGCTTCAGAAGACTACCCGGTGGTACAATATGCCGACGATACACTAATCATCCTACCAGCAAATCAACAAGAACTGCAGACAATTAAGGAGATTCTTGACTCTTATGCCCGGGCAACTGGTTTGAAAATTAATTATGCTAAATCTCAATTAATGCCAATTAATGTGAATGCTCAAAAAACTTTGGATCTGGCCAATGCTCTAGGATGCCAAGTTGGGAGATGCCGTTCACCTACCTAGGTTTGCCTCTTGGTACAACGAAGCCCACGGTTAGAGAGCTGATGCCTTTGGTCGACAGAATTGAGAGAAGATTGACAGGAACTGCTATCTGGTTGTCTTATGGAGAACGAGTACAATTGATTAGCTCTGCGCTCTCATCGCTGCTATCTTTTGCATGTGTTTTCTAAAACTTCCACTCAAGTTGATTGAGATCTTTGATAGAGCAATAAGGCACTGTCTATGGAGGAAAGAAGTGGACAGATACGCTAAAACACACTCCTTGGCTGCTTGGGACAAGGTTTGCCGCCCAAAGAAAAAGGGGGTCTTGGGGTATTAAACCTACAAATCCAAAACAAAGCACTACAGCTCAAGTACCTTCATAAACTCATTCACAAACAGGATGTCCCTTGGGTGATGCTAGTTTGGAATGCCCACTATGATGATACACCTCCCCATGCAAAACCACCATGTGGTTCTTTTTGGTGGCGTGATGTCTTCTCATTGATGGATATATACCGTGGAATCACCTCGTGTATACCTGCCGCGGGGGACACGATTCTGCTTTGGAAAGATGTTTGGATCAACGAAAGACCATTGATGGACTCCCATGAACATCTTTTCTCGTTTGCCAACAACGAAGACATCTCGTTGGCGCAATACTACAGCAATAATGATCACGTGGACAACTTCATGCTTCCTTTGTCAATGGAAGCTAGAGCTGAGCTGGATAATTTACAAGTGATCATGGAAGGGGTCAACTTGGAAGCTATGGGAACTGATCAATGGATTCTTTGCTGGGGTGATACTGATTTCAAACCGAAGAAGTTCTACAAATTTATGTTCAGAAATATATTGGCTCCACAATGCATCACCTCCGTTTGGAAAACAAAATGTATCATGAGACATAAAGTGTTTGCGTGGTTGATGTTGCATGATAGGGTCAACACAAGGGATTTGCTCATAAGAAGGCATTTTAATATTGGAGAAGATCACAATTGTCCAATGTGCAACATGGAGGTGTTAGAAACAAAAGCCCACCTATTTTATGAGTGTCCTTTTGCTGCAAAGTGCTGGGAAGTTGTGGGCATCAATTGGGATAATCATCCAAACATGCAACACAAATTTGAGGGAGCTAGAGCAAGATGGCAGGGACCTTTGTTCAAAGAGATAACCATATTGACCTCCTGAATATTTGGAAGCAACACAACAGAGAGGTGTTTGATGGAGAGACGGCCACACACGCTGAGTGGCTGAGGAAACTCAAGGAAGATTTTGTGATCTTGGGTTACAGGATCAACCCTCAAAAGTTAACCTTTTTAGAAGGCTTTAGCAACTCTTTGTCTATTTAATCTACTGCTTTACATAGGCTAGTTTTGATACCTACTGTTTCTCTTGTTATAGCCATGTAAAACATACTATTCTCAAAAATGTTAACCATTGGTTAACATTTCAATAAATAAAAGAAAACAACAGTAGGAGGCTCTCCTGCTGTTTTCACTGATAAAAAAAATGGGCCAAAAGTAAACGAATGCTGGAAATGAGCCCAAGAATAAATGGGCCCTGAGAAGGCCGAAAGATAACATGGGCTGGAAATGGCCCAACGGAATAATGGGCCGTTAATGGGTTTAAAGTGATACACTGTTCATTACGGGCCAGTTTTACCACGGGCCGTTAATGGGCCGAGGGTTACTAAGGGCCTCATTTGGGACAAAAGACGTCATGGGCCATACATGGGTCAGAAGATAAAACGGGCTGGAATTATATTGGACGGGCCAGATGAAGCTACTGGGCCTAATTCGGATAGGTCGTAAACGGGCCCTGGGTTAGCGGGCTGTAAATGGGCTTGCCGTGGGCCAGCCGACCACCTTTTGACCAAGTCAAATGGGCCGGCCTTTTCACAGGAATGGGCCTCTGTTGGGCCGTGCCACATGTCGACGTATCATACGCGCTTTGGGTCCATTGAGTGGATGACATCTGTCCCAACGGTGAGCCGACACGTGTTTCCTCCAGCCAATGATGATTTTACACGTGGAAAATCCCCATTGGGCAGGGCTATTGATGGGTTATCGGATCCAAAACCGGACCCGATAGCTTATTGGCGTTCCGTTACGGTGGATGCCACGTGTCGGTCACCCTTGACGAAAGCACTTCTGTGACGCGCGATTTATCGTCATGGAAGTGGACACTTCCTGATGATAATTTTGGTAATGTCATGGAACACTTCTACGACAGCACATGTATGACTATCTTGATTCTGTCATGAATTTATCATGGATGTACATGCATGACAGAAAACGTGACCTACTGTGACAAACACGTATCATCACGGAAGTGTATTTTTTTGTAGTGTTACGAAGCAACGCATAAACTAGGGTTTAAGCTTCTGTCACTCTAGCAACCCATCATCTACTTATTACTTCCCGATGCCTTCCTCTAGGCCCAAACAATGGTGAAGTGTCATGTAGTCGACGTTCACATAACACCACTAGAGGAGATATAACATACATCTCATCAAAATATCGAACGAATACCAAATTCACATGACTACTTATAGCAAGACTTCTCCCATGTCCTAAGGAACCAACGTAACTACTCACAAATCATATTCATGTTCCTAACCAGAGGGGTATTAATATGCACTAAGGATCTGAACATGTGATCTTCCACCAAATAAACCAACTAGCATCAACTACAAGGAGTAATCAACACTACTAGCAACCCACATGTACCAATATGAGGTTTTGGGACAAAGATTGGATACAAGAGATGAACTAGGGTTTTAGAGGAGATGGCGCTGGTGAAGATGTTGATGGAGATTGACCCCCTCCCGGTGAGAGGATCGTTGGTGATGACGCTGGTGATGATTTCCACCTCCCGGAGGGATGTTTCCTCGGCAGAACAGCTCCGCCGGAGCCCTAGATTGGTTCCGCCAAGGTTCCGCCTCGTGACGGCGGTGTTTCGTCCCGAAAGCTTGATTATGATTTTTTCCAGGGAAAAGACTTCATATAGCAGAAGATGGGCACCGGAGGCCTGCCAGGGAGCCCACGAGGCAGGGGGCGCGCCCAGGGGGGTAGGGCACGCCCCCCGCCCTCGTGGATTGTGGGTGGCCCCCCTCTGGTTGATTCTTTTGCCGGTATTTTTTATTAATTCCAAAAACATCCTCCGTGAAGTTTCAGGACTTTTGGAGCTATGCAGAATAGGTCTCTAATATTTGATCCTTTTCCAGCCCCGAATTCCAGCTGCCGCCATTCTCCCTCTTCATGTAAACCTTGTAAAATAAGAGAGAATAGGCATAAGAATTGTGACATAACGTGTAATAACCGCCCATAATGCAATAAATATCGATATAAAAGCATGATGCAAAATGGACGTATCATTGACCACGCCGCGCCGAGAGCACCATGGCGGTGGACGACGGCGAGGCCTAGGAAAGGGACGACGTGGAGCCGGGGAAGACGCGGCAGTGGAAGCCCACGTGGAGAGGAGTACGAGGGTTCACTGGTTCGGCTGCGATGTGAGGCTTCCGTCGCCGCAGCGCCTGGCCAGCGGTCGGAGTAGTAGGGGCGGTGAGGCCTCCGCAGTAGCACAGCCGGCCATGGGAGGCAGGAGCAGGCGGCACGACCGACGCTGCTCAGGGCGGCTGGAGGAAGAAGACCAGAGGTCGAAGAAGCACTACGGCCGTTGGATGGACATCGTACGGTCACTGGAGCTAGAATCGTTCATATTGACTAAGTTGACAAAGCCCTCTGTCCCCGTCAACTTAGTAGGCGCACAAGTCAGCCTCCCACTATGCTGGGTCCCAGCTAGCAGGGGGAGTATTCATTTTTTTGTGCGCAATAAGGAGGCACTCCCTTGCGTGCGAAGATATAGCTCGTGGGTCTGAGCTGTCAGCGGGGGAACATATTTTTCGCGAAATACAGAGGCCCTTCCGGTGGGTCCCAGGTGTCAGGTGGAGGAATCATTATTTTGCGCGTAATAAGGAGGCATTTCCTTGTGTGTGGCCGTGGACCCAGCTGTCAGCCTCTCCACGTACAGTCCACTTCCGATGGATGTCCTTCGTTGGCCACGTTGACCACGCCGCGCCGAGAGCACCAGGGCGGTGGACGGCGGCGAGGCCTATGAAGGGAATGACATGGAGCCGAGGAAGACACGGCAGTGGCTGCCCACGCGGTGGGGAGTATGAGGGTTGTCTGGTTCGGCTGCCGTCGCTGGAGAATAAAAGCAGGTGTGGGTGAGTAGAGGGATGGCTAGGCCAGCGATGGGAGTACGGTGGGGCGGTAAGGCCTACGCGGCAGCACAGCCGGCCGCGGGAGGAGGGAGCAGGCAGTCCCACCGGCGCTTGTTTGAGCGGCTGGAGCAGGAAGAGCAGAGATTGAAGAAGCACGACGGTCGTTGGATGGACATCCAACAGTCACTGCTTGTGCGTCAACCTTTTTTAGGAAAGCCTCAAATCTGTGGGAAACAACATACAACCCATCTGCCATTATTTCTAATAATTTACAGCCCATTTGCTAATTCTTAAGTTTTTTTGTAGCCCATATTCTTTTTGGTAGCATTACAACCCATATTATGGCCACGGTTAAAAAATTATATGAAAATTTGCATATTTTCGGTGCGGTCCGAACCGTTTTTAATCCCGAAATTTCGAGTCACATTAAAACTGATTTTAAAAATAAATGTATATCAATATAAAATCCAACAAATTGTCCACGCATAAAAATCAATGCAATTTAAAATCTCGAAATGAAAAATAAGAAATTTGAAACTAATCGCCGGTTTGATGTGTTTTAAAAATGTACATCCCATGTCTATTACTGATAGGCCATTTTCTCGGCCAGCCGAATGAAGCTCTCCTTGTCTTGAAAGTTTGCAGCCCAACAGGACTGACAAAGCGACTTACTTGACAAACCAAAAAAAACTGGGCTAGCCATTTTCAGAAAGAGCAAAAAAACTACTAGGTTGATCTGTGGTAAACATAAATGAAAAGGCTGTCTAGACAAGCCAGAGTGCCCCGCACAGACCAGTTGACACCCTGCTTCCGTCTCAAAAAGAAATTAGATAAATGCCACTCCAATTATGGCGATTCATAAAAATGCCATTGCAATTTTCAAATTTTGAAAAATGCCACTGGAATTTTTGCAAACTTTGAAAAACGCCACTGCAATTTGCAAAGTTTGAAAAACGCCACTCCAGACTTCGAAAAATGCCACTGGAAATGACATTTTTCAAAGTTTGGAAATTGCAGTGGCATTTCTCGGAATCACTAGATTTGGAGTGGCATTTATCAAATTAACCCAAAAAAATAACTGGGTGAGCTACTGGGTCCCTGGTGTCAGCCGCTCGTTGTGCAATTCTCTAGTTTATTGACTACGTTGGCAATGGCATGGGGCCCAGATGTAAGAAATCCATTAGGAGGGGCCATTTTTTATTGGCTTGAAATAAGGAGGCACTTGCTTGCGTACTGCCATGACCTTGGTGGGTCCCCGCTGTCTTCCTCTCCACGTACAATCATCTCCTGATTGTGTACGCGTAACCTGGTAGGCCCACAAGTCAGCCTCTAAACCCGTGGCGGACAAATACAACCCATTTAAAAAATAACAGCCCATTCCATACGTTCAAACGGAAAGTTCAACACTGAGAGCAAAGTAACAGGTCTGATCCAGATATAGAGTACTGAACTTCCACGTTGACAACCATCATAGCCAAGTTAACTCTCTACTCCCACTAATACTCTAGTAGTGTACAAGACCTAACTTACTCTTAGCTAACTAGACAATGCCGGCCGCCATCTGCGGTACACGGTAAACGCCGGCACCGGCGTCCTCCGCCTCGCCTCGGACTTGCCAGAGGTGCGATAGGGCGCGTTTCTCGCGCGCGTTCGCCCCTTCCATGCCGGCGTGGTCCATCGAAACTTCGGCTTCTAAGCGGGAAACCCACTTGACGAGCTTGTAGTTAAATTCGGCGTCGCGAACGCGTGCGTGCCCGACATCCTCCAGGGCTATTTGCCGGGCACCGTCCTCCATGTAGTCGGCCCAGTTGCAGGCACTCTGCTCGTGACTCAGAGCGTCGGTGCGCTGCTGCTCCATGTCCCGCAGGCGAAAGGCGATCCAACTGTTGTTGACCCAACGTTACTACCATTTATGAGAAGCAAATGTATCTATACCTCGGACATTGCGGTGGTTCCCTACCCTGGTCGTGATATAGTAGCCCGCTTTAGCGTGGATGATCAGTCCTGCGTTGGTCTCGAGATTAACAGTAGCTGGCCCTTCCCAGAGAATCTCTTGTGGTTCAAAGCAAGCGTTTCCAACGCCGAGGATTGGTTGAGTTGAAGTTCATTTAATTGCTTGTTATTTGTTGTGTGATGAAAACTTTAGTATTTATAATGTATCCTCGTTGTCTTGTGGGTTAATGACCTGTTGTATGTAATAAAATGATATGCCTGTGATAAACTTACTAAATTTATGAATGGCTTTCGAGTTGCTTCTCTGAGTGGGTGCTGCGACGAGGCAAAAAATATTTTCTGAATACATAATTGTACGTGCATTGCAACAGGTTATCGGATGAGGCCAATCAACAATAGTACACTATTTGTACTAGCTTCACATGCTGCACTATCTCTACGTCTACGTACGTAATACAAAATTTTTTAAACTTGAGACCAGCCACCCACCCTCACAAAGAACACTTTTTAACCTAGCACAGACTTCAGGAAATTTGGCCACAGTGTGAGGTGGGCCATATGTTAATGTGTTCGCTGTACGTAACCAGCACCTCAAATCCTCGATACTACTACTATTATATACTACTACTTGGATTATTAGTAGGGTGGCACGGGCCAGAACAAGCATTCACATCCAGGAGTACGGCACACGCCACCAGCACGACTTCCATCTGACACCATATTTCTTGGAGTCCGTGCTACAACTATCTCTTCAACCTCGTCGTTTCTCTAACTCAGCCATCGCGCGGCGGGCGAGGTGGGGGTTTGCCGATAGTCGGTTTCCTCAACTGCGGTCCCACTTGTAAGGCCAACTCCAACGCCCGACCCCAAACGGACCTCCGTTTTGCCCGGATTCTGTCCGTTTGGGTAGGGCAATGGGGTCGTGTCCGAGCCATTTCTCGGATGCGGCGGCCATGCACCCAACGCGCGGACGCATCCCGGCGCGTACATTTTTGTTTGCAAACACATATCTTTTTTTCATCATTGATTTTTGGTACATGGAAATACATCACCAAAATTTGACTGGAAAAGCAAGGCCAAAGAAAACAAGAACCACAAGAATACATTTTAGAAGATATCCAACTTCCATAACTGCTCCTGTAAGTTGGATTAGTGCCTCCTCGATGCATTCATTGTTGATCTGCGGAGCCTCGATCTTGCGTGCTTCTTTCTTCTTTGAGTGTAAAGAAGTAGACGTTGCTTCCTCGCATCTAGTCTCATGTCTAGCCTCTATTCTATCAACAAGTGCACTAGTCTCATCTCTAGCCTGTATGCTAGCTAAAAGTGCTACAACATCTACTAAATTGCGCTCTATCAATATATCGATGTACTCTTCTTCCCAATACCAATCCTTGCATCCATTCTACACAATAAAATTTTAAGTTATCACAACAAGTCTAATCCGAGAGCACAACCGAAGGTAAAGTTGCACATACCCCATCGGATGAGCACTTGATGAACACCCATCCGGGATGTTCCGGCGTTGTAGACACATGGCGCAAGACCTTCTTTGGGCGTCGTCACATGTAATGAGTGGCAACGGCACGCCGACGAGCTTTTGGGCCAGCACCGAGCCCGGCCGACCGCCATTCATGTATCTGCCGACGGACCGCCGACGATGTAGATCCGAGCAGCTAGAGTAGTAGTCAGTACCTGCATGAGGCCTTGCGGCCTTGCCGGGGCCTTCCGGCCCGGTGCCCGGCCAGTCCATGGCTCGGCGCAGCCTCCCACAACCGGGCGAGCTCAAGCCCGACCGGATCTGCTCCAAATCCGGCCGCCGGGTGCGCAAAACACGTAGCCGTGGTTGGGTAGCTCCGGGGCGTCGAGGAAAAGGGGGCTAAGCGAGCGCGCGTCCGAGCTGCACATGCTGGAGTTGGCCTAGCGGCGTGGCAGACTAACCGTGTGGGGGTGCCAAGTGCCTTCGCTCGTGTGGGGGACGGAAGCCATCCCGTGCGGGCGCTAGGTCTGACAGGACGGCCTTGTCGTCAGTGTGTGACCTTTGTGGCAACCGTGTGCTCCCCAGTAGCCTCTTCGTTGACATGTGGTCCCGTTCCCACATGTCAGTGAGACAATGGCTAGTCCGTTTGTACAATTTCCAAACGGATGTCTATGTAGGCCGGGGCGCCTCTTCGTGTACCGTGGCGACCGTCCTCTGACTCTTCGCCTTTCCCTCTCGATTTGGAACTGATGTCGCGCGCTCTTCCTCCCTCCACCATTTGCCTTCACCCTTCCTTCTGCCATTGTTCGATCGTCTTCTCCATGGAGGGAACAGACCGGAAACGACCCCATTATTCTTGCCCCGATCTGAATGATGATGTGGTGGAGGAACTCATTGATCGGTGCGACGTCATCACCTCGGCTAGCATGGCAGGTTCATTCAAGACCATTCTTGACTCAACTAATAACATCATTACAATGAACCCAAGGGTCCAGGAGCGGTTTGATCTCCCCTATCTTCTTCACCGTGACCCTGCTCACTGGCGCGCGGACGACGGAGGCCTCGCCTTGTGCAAGTTGGTGCTGCTTGATAATGGTACGTGTGATGTTAAGATGCCATCGCTTGAGGGTAAGGCTTGGGCAGGCGCAAATGGAGATTGGGTTGTTTATATTGGGTCCAACTGCGAGTGGGAACTTGTGAATGTGTACACTCGTCACCGGGTTCCACTTCCAAAAATCTCAGACTGCCCAGAGGTTGAGCACACCGGTTATGACCGTACTATCAACTACGGTCATGGTGACTGTCATCTACAGAAGATAGGAATTTGTCAAGTTCCCGACCACTCTTGGGATTTAATGGAATATGTAGTTGTTGCTATCGTCGACAAGCTTGTTGCCTTCCTTCATAGTTCGACTAGATGGATATTGCTCAAAAATCAGTTTCTATACAAGGATGAGTATTGTGATGCAATGCAATATGAGGGTCTTGTGTTTGTTGCCACCACTCGTGGCATTGTTTTTGCATGGAATCCTTATGCTTTCGGTACATTTGTCTTCCACCGTAATTATAATTGTTTCATCCACATGCATGCGGGTTAGCTAGTTTCCCTTTAACAATTAACCTTCTTGTGTTTCCAAGGTCCTGTGAACATTCCACCACCTATACTTGAAAAAATTTATAACCAAGGGGGAGATGATGATCACGAGCATGAGGACCCATATATTTACTGGTGCCTGGCAACTTATTCCGATGGATCACCTCTTCTTGTCTGTATACAGGGCACCGCTGATGTGACTAAGGAAGCAGGTGTTGTCTCCCAAGGTCGCACTCTCCGGACCTATTCCAACATCCGTTGCAGGGTATTCGGGATGGATACTACTGTGCTAGCGCCAACACCTTCTCCCTGGTTTAGTATTGATACTCTTGGAGGAAACTCGCTCTTCCTTAGACAAAACTATCCAATCATGGTGAAAGGCGATCCAGCTGCTGTTGACACAACATTAGTACCATTTATGAGAAGCAATTGTATCTATACCTCGAACATTGCTATGCTTCCCTACCGTGGCTATCACAATATGGGTCATGAAATAGGCCGCTTCAGCCTGGATGATCAGTCCTGTGTTGCTCTCGAGATTGACAGTAGCTGGCCCTTCCGAGAAAAACTCTTCTGGTTCAAAGCAAGCGTTTCCAACGCTGAGGAGTGGTTGAGCTGAAGTTCATTTCATTGCTTGTTATTGTTGTGTGATGAAAACTTTAGTATTTACTAGAATGTTTTGTTGGAACTAATCTATAATCCAACATGTATCCTCGTTGTCATTGTGTGTTGATGATTTGTTGTATGTAAAATGGTACATTTGCATATGCATGTCATAAACTCAATTTATAAATGGTTTTCGACTCACTTCTTGGAGTGTTAGTACCGTAGTAGTATAGCCAGCATCCGTAGTAGTATGAAGTTGCCACATCACATAGAGCCAACCAATAGTTAGGTGTCGCACGGAGGCCGAGAAATATGGTGATAGCGTGACTGCGTGAGGTGGGCTTGTACATAGTATGATCTACGCACAGGGCTTGCCGTGTTTCCTACTCCTCCGGTCTGCCTCCTTTTGCCGACACGTGGGACATCCAGCATCCAGGTTGTGTCATGCAAGAAAATGGAGTGGTAGTTGATAACCCACAAGTATAGGGGATCGCAACAGTTTTCGAGGGTAGAGTATTCAACCCAAATTTATTGATTCGACACAAGGGGAGCCAAAGAATATTCTCAAGTATTAGCAGTTGAGTTGTCAATTCAAGCACACCTGGAAAACTTACTATCTGCAGCAAAGTATTTAGTAGCAAAGTAGTATGGAAGTAACGGTAACGGTGACAAAAGTAAAAGTGATAGTTTTGTAGTGATTGTAACAGTAGCAACGGAAAAGTAAATAAGCAAAGAACAATATGTGAAAAGCTCGTAGGCATTGGATGGGTGACAGGGAATTATGCCGGATGCGATTCCTCATGCAATAGTTATCACATAGGGTGACACAGAACTAGTTCCAGTTCATCAATGTAATGTAGGCATGTATTTCGAATATAGTCATACGTGCTTATGGAAAAGAACTTGGATGACATCTTTTGTCCTACCCTCCCGTGGCAGCGGGGTCCTATTGGAAACTAAGGGATATTAAGATCTCCTTTTAATAGAGTACCGGACCAAAGCATTAACACTTAGTGAATACATGAACTCCTCAAACTACGGTCATCACTGGTAGTGGTCCCGATTATTGTCACTTCGGGGTTAACGGATCATAACACATAATAGGTGACTGTAGACTTGCAAGATAGGATCAAGAACTCACATATATTCATGGAAACATGATAGGTTCATATCTGAAATCATTGCACTCGGGCCCTAGTGACAAGCATTAAGCATAGCAAAGTCATAGCAACATCAATCTCAGAACATACTGGATACTAGGGATCAAACCCTAACAAAACTAACTCGATTACATGGTAAATCTAATCCAACCCATCACCGTCCAGCAAGCCTATGATGGAATTACTCACGCACGGCGGTGAGCATCATGAAATTGGTGATGGAGGAAGGTTGATGATGACGATCGCGACGGATTCCCCTCTCCGGAGCCCTGAACGGACTCCAGATCAGCCCTCCCGAGAGAGATTAGGGCTTGGCGGCGGCTCCGTATCGTAAAACGCAATGAATCCTTCTCTCTGATTTTTTTTCTCCCCAAACGTGAATATATAGAGTCGGAGTTGAGGTCGGTGGAGCGCCAGGGGTTCCCACGAGGCAGGGGGCGCGCCCGGGGGTAGGCGCGCCCCCCACCCTCGTGGACAGGGTGTGGCCCCCTTGGCCTTGATTCTTTCGCGAGTATTTTTTATTAATTCAAAAAATAATCTCCGTTGATTTTCAGGTTATTCCGAGAACTTTTACTTCTGCACAAAAATAACACCATGGCAATTCTGCTGAAAACAGCGTCACTCCGGGTTAGTTCCATTCAAATCTTGCAAGTTAGAGTCCAAAACAAGGGCAAAAGTGTTTGGAAAAGTAGATACGTTGGAGACGTATCAACTCCCCCAAGCTTGAACATTTGCTTGTCCTCAAGCAATTCAGTTGATAAACTGAAAGTGATGAAGACAAACTTTTACAAATTCTATTTGCTCTTGTTGTTGTAAATACGTAAAGCCAGCATTCAAGTTTTCACCAAAGATTATGAACTAACCATATTCACAATAACACTTAGGTCTCATATTTACTCATATCAATGGCATAATCAACTAGGGAGCAATAATAATAAATCTCGGATGACAACACTTTCTCAAAACAATCATAATATGATATAACAAGATGGTATCTCGCTAGCCCTTTCTAAGACCGCAAAACATAAATGCAGAGCACCTGTGAAGATCAAGGACTGACTAAACATTGTAATTCATGGTAAAAGAGATCTAGTCATAGTCATACCCAATATAAATTAATAGTAATGGATGCAAATGACAGCGGTGCTCTCCACCTGGTGCTTTTTAATAAGAGGGTGATGACTCAACATAAAGTAAATAGATAGGCCCTTCGCAGAGGGAAGCAGGGATTTGTAGAGGTGCCAGAGCTCGATTTTGAAATAGAGATAAATAATATTTTGAGCGGCATACTTTCATTGTCAACATAACAACCGAGAGATCTCGATATCTTCCATGCTACACACATTATAGGTGGTTCCCAAATAGAATGGTAAAGTTTATACTCCCCCTCCACCAACAAGCATCAATCCATGGCTGGCTCGAAACAACGAGTGCCTCCAACTAACAAGAGTCCCGAGGGAGTTTTGTTTGCAATTATTTCGATTTGATTTGCTTAGAGCATGGGACTGGGCATCCCGGTGACCAACCATTTTCTCGTGAGTGTGGAGCGGAGTCCACTCCTCTTGAGAATAACCTTCCTAGCATGGAAGATACAGACAGCCCTAGTTGATACATGAGCTATTCGAGCATGCAAAACAAAATTTCATTTGAAGGTTTAGAGTTTGGCACATACAAATTACTTGAAACGGCAGGTAGATACCGCATATAGGAAGGTATAGTGGACTCATATGGAATAACTTTGGGGTTTATGGAAGTGGATGCACAAGCAGTATTACCGCTTAGTACAAGTGAAGGCTAGAAAAAGACTGGGAAGCGACCAATTAGACAACGACAACAGTCATGAACATGCATTAAAATTAATAAACATTGAGTGCAAGCATGAGTAGGATATAATCCACCATGAACATAAATATCGTGAAGGCTATGTTGCTTTTGTTTCAACTACATGCGTGAACATGTGCCAAGTCAAGTCACTCGAATCGTTCAAAGGAGGATACCACCCTATCATACCACATCACAACTGTCGGGGATATACCCCGCGGCGTAAACCGGCCGGAAGTATAACCCAGCCGGACTTGGCGGTTTACTTGAGACCAGGCTGAGACTTAATGATTCACTGGTGACCCGTTTGGACCTGGCTGTTTACGATTCATTGGTAATCTGGCAGGCGGGTCAGAGGAGCGACAAGACCCGGTGGCCCAACGGTCGGTTCATGAAGGCCGGTTCATACTATGGTGGGCCGGTTTAAGAGGAAAGGCGTGAAGAATATTACCTTAGAAGGAGTTAAAGACCCCGACTTGTATCCGGTTTGTATTAGAAGGTAGACTAGTCCTAATCCTAATAGGACTCCACATGTAACTCGCCCCTCTAACTTATGTAAGGAGGGGCAGGGCTCCCCAAAGAGGGAGAAGCAAGAAGAAACAATCTCTAGGGCTAGACACAAAGATCCGGTTTACCGGCGACTCTCTCGTGATCATAATGAGACCTAGCCTCAAACAACATGTAGGGCTATTACCGGATGATGTTTCCTGGGGCCCGAAGCTGTCTAAACCCTTGTCTTATGTTGCGTCTCTCGATTCCGCTCAACCCCTCTCAAGCTACCACATAGATGCGTTGGCCTCACGAGTAAGTCCTCACCCTAGGACATCTGCCATGACAATTCCATGACAGTTGGCGCCCACCGTGGGGCTGGCGCACGGTGATGTTGAGTTCTTGGAGGGATCTTTCAAAGATCGAGAAGCTCGCTATTTTCTAGATGAAGAAGAGTAATCATAGAACAATCATGCAAGCTAACCCGGGACGGAACAGTTATCACGCCGGTTCAAGGGAATAGTTGCCGAGCTTTTCAGAAATTTCGCCGCCGGCCGGGTTCCTAATTTTGCTCGTTAATTTTGAAAATTGGGAGCATGAGATTGAAGTTCGAAGGGGATTAGGGGTCCATCTATGTGCATCGCGGCGGCGTCATCACGTTGTCTCAATCTGCCAAGTCCGAGACGAGATCTACACGAGGTGATTTGTCTGCCACGTTACTACTCCAAGACCGACAGGATTGGATGGATCTGTTGTCCGTGTCTGATCAAGTTCGGAGTGTTACCTGTACACGTGAAGGACTAGAGCTATACTGCTCATCGGGATTAAATTAGGAAAATACTACTTGTATTAGTAGTGGGCACATGGACCAAAGTCAATGGATCTTCACCTCCTCACGTGAGACTAGTACTACTCCTCACCAGGATTAAATAGAAGAAAGGCTTTGGAGTTGTTCAAAGATTGAAGATATGGCTGCTATTAGTCTGACACAGGCTCGGACACGTATAGGAAGAGGAAAGCCAGGTACCTCGTTACGGTGAAAAAAAGGGTCAAGTCAACGACGACCCAGAGAAGGATTTTTTGTGCTACTACGGCCTCGCTTCGCTCACCTGGTCGCCCCGGGTCGACCCGCCGAGTCGCCTTGCCGCGCCAATCTCCTCCCCGCGGCCGGTTCCCACGCCAGCTGGCCAACTCGTTGGTCCCGGCTTGCTCTGAGCTCGGATGCAGGCATTGTCCTCGTCCAGCGCCTGGCCTCTAAGCCGTTGCTCCTTCTGTGGCACTGC
This sequence comes from Triticum aestivum, assembly GCF_018294505.1. Classification (NCBI taxonomy): domain Eukaryota; kingdom Viridiplantae; phylum Streptophyta; class Magnoliopsida; order Poales; family Poaceae; genus Triticum; species Triticum aestivum. The sequence continues at coordinate 88,651,994 of NC_057814.1, forward strand.
GGGTCCGAGTCGCCAAACCACCACCGCTTCACCGCTACGCCCTGCCGAGTCTCCCACGCCTGTGCCCTCCGACCCGCTGCTACGACCCGGCACCGCTGCTGGATTCGCCTCCACTGCTTTGGCCGTAGCCGCCCGCCTGCCGCAGTGGCAATCTTGTTTATGGCTGATCAAGCCTCACCTGACCCAACTTCCCATCTACTGCTGGGCCGCCTGGTTTGCTTCGGCCGTCGACCCGCTAGTACGCCTTTGCTGCTGTACTCCGGCGCTGGCTCGTTTCTGCCGTCCGAGCTGCCGTTTCTACGACCCAGACTCTGCACGGCTTCTGCTACGACCCGGACTCTGTCGTCCACGCAAACTTACCGCTGCAGCCTCAAGCTGGACTCGTTTCATTGTGAGCCGCCTGCAGTCTCACTTTGAGTCGCCGCCCACGGTCACCATCATGGTGCTTGCTTTGTCCATGCTATCCGCTGCGGCAACTCGCCGACGCGTCTGAAGCCGCGACGCCCCTGATGCAATAGTTCGCCAAGGAAGGAAAAACAAGCAGGAAAAGCGTTGAACACACAACGGATCATAAGAACGCATGCATTGGGGTCATGCCGAGTTACCACGGCATCAGATATTATTACTTGTGGAGAACTGACATCCAGAGATGAAGACCAGTATTGATGCATGAGGTCATCTGGATAAAGTATTTGTCAAAGGTCAGCAAGATATAAAGGAGAAGAGCTATGACAGCATCACGTGAGATCCTCTAGGGGATCAACAAAAAATCCTTTGGATAAAAATAAGGACCAAATCAACAGCATTGAAAGGTTATCTAAGGATGCCACATACGGATCATCTGTCATACGGACAAATCAGGTGATATCCATCTAAAGTCCATGTTAGTTAACACATTGTTTTCATCAAGCAACAATTATTCTGGCCTGTAATATTTTTTATGCAGGGTGACTATTAAAAAGAACAGGGGAGGTGTTATACCGCGGATGCACGTTTGGTTGTGCCGCGCAGTTTTCATGGACATGCGTGTCACGGTCCAGTTTGTAGTAACGCGCCGGCCGACTAGCCTGTCCGCGCCGCCTTACAACGCCACGGACGATTCGTCCGTTCGCCCTCGCGGCCGGTTCATGCGTCCGCTCCGGTCTACAACACCGCAGACAACTCACCCATCCGTCCCCGCGGCCGGTTCACCAGACTGCACCGGTTTACACCGCCGTGGCTAATTCACCCGTGAGTGATTTCAGTTTCACCTAGTGATCATCAACTTCATGGCAATTATTTATGGCCTAAACGCGTCAGGTGATATCCATCTAAAATATATTTTATTAGCACATATTATTTTTGTCAAAGAGCAGTTTATCTTTGCCTTGGTCTGCGATATTTTTTATGCAGGACAATTGTTCACTGCAAAAGTTATGGCTGTGTCATGGATGTATAGCTCGCGCCACCATTATGCGCTAGCATCTGACCACACCATCAAGCTCGATGAACATATCTGCAAGACACCATTCTGCAGACCAGTTTATATCTACATAATGAGGCTGAACCGCCTGATCGACTTGCCCGTCCGCACCGACTTACAATGCCACAGCCGACCCATCTATCCGAGTCGCCTCTAATGTTGCGGTCGTCTTTGTCGTCCGTCTCTCGCGGCCTGGTCTACATCAACATACCGGGCCGCACCTGTCTGCATGACCTGTTTGAGCAAGTCACAGCTTGGGTAGCCCGGTTTTCTTTCAACAAAATGGAGGCAAATTATCATATACTATCAACCGTCGTCTGCACTGGATGGCTCAATGGACAGGCACACAAGTCACCGCCACTACAGTTTGGTTAAACTTCAAGGAGCCAGTTGGAAGGAACCATTGGCCGAGTTGCTGACATGGCTCATACGGGATCATTTATAAACCTGCCGCAGTCACCTCAACCTTCTATGGATTCACACCGTGCTATCAACACCAATGATATACAATTTATGCCAGTTTATATCATGGTCAAATATGGAGAGTCTCAAGCCAACTCCTCGAGTCACCTTTGAGACTCGGGGGCTACGATGACGTGACTCAGCAAATCTTGACAGTTTCAGCAAATTTAAACACCCCAGGATGATGGAGGGAAAGATAACCCGGTCCCGGAGGCTACTGTTATATTGATGAAAATTTAAAGACCGTCAGAAAATTTCCGGCTTCGAAAGTATATGACAGTTACAAAATCCCGGCTCAATGAAGAAGTTCTGGGTCATCAAAAAGGATTCCGGTTTAAAATCCGGCTCAAGAGAAGTCAGTCTCACTGAAGCTCTCAAATATCCGGTTTACAATCCGGTTCAAGGGAAATCTGTTCTTCCACAAAGCTCTGAAGCTCTCAAATCCGGTTTGAAAATGTCCGGTTCAAAAAGGAATTAACTTCTCGCAAGTTCGAGTTTAAAGGCCGTCAGAAAATTTCCGGCTGAAAATGCAGATCCCGGTTTAAAATCCGGTTCAAGGGAAAGATGTCTCCCACAAAGCTTTGAAGCTCTCAATATCCGGTTCAAAATCTCGGTTCAAGAAGAATTTATCTCTTGCAAAAAGTTAAAGGTTGCCGAAGAGGACCTGCTGCCATGATGCGCGGTTCAAACATGGCTTTATACAATATCACTTGGGGGCTTGGTCGTATCCGAACCATAGCTACACCTCTTGATCGGCGCAATGCCATAGCATCACTTGGGGGCTTGGTCGTATCCGAACCATAGCTACACCTCTTGATCGGCACAATGCCACAACATCACTTGGGGGCTTGGTTGCATTCAAACCATAGCTACACCTCTTGATCGGCGCAATGCCATAGCATCACTTGGGGGCTTGGTCATATCCGAACCATAGCTACACCTCTTGATCGGCGCAATGCCACAGCATCACTTGGGGGCTTGGTCGTATCCGAACCATAGATACACCTCTTGATCGGCGCAATGCCATAGCATCACTTGGGGGCTTGGACGTATCCGAACCATAGCTACACCTCTTGATCGGCGTAATGCCTCAACATCACTTGGGGGCTTGGTCGTACCCGAACCATAGCTACACCTCTTGATCGGTGCAATGCCATAGCATCACTTGGGGGCTTGGTCGTATCCGAACCACAGTCACACCTCTTGATCGGCTCAAAGCCACATCAATCCGGGGCCAAAGAGAGTGTTGTAAAACAACAGATCAAACATAGGCACCCACTGAGCATAGCTCACAATGTTGTTTGGAGATTTTTTGCTGTCGAATTTAGGTCCTGGCAGCCCGTGAAAAGCTTCGACTACAACGGTTTTATTTGCCTTTTGCTAAGTTTCTCTTTCCTTTGATAAGATTGGTGATGTTTTCAAACCGGTGTTTATCAACCCAGTTAGGCTGTCAACTACAAGTTGTCAGTACACGATCAAATTATAATCCGGAGACTATCCGCCCGGTCTGGTTTGACATCAAGTCGCCAGTATTATATGGTTAATCCGGTGTTTATCACAACCCGGCACGGTTTTATCATAAACCGGCACAATATGAAGGAGTTATCAGTACTCCACATTGGGGTTATCACCTTTACTACAATAAAGTTGGCCAACCAATGATTTGATTTAATGACACAGGTATGATATATTTCATATTTGATTACTCTTAAGTGCAGCCTTGGTTATCAACCCAGGTTATATGTTGGGCATTATGACCTGTCCGGCGGTAAACCGCCAGGACACTTTAAACTTGTTGTATGCAGAAACAGGTTGAATAAAGCGTGATTATAAATCACCGGAGTTTATTAACCCGGCCTGGCTTTCGACTATAAGTCGCCAGTATGATGATAAATTATCCGGTGTTTATTAAACCGGCCTGGCTTTGGACTATAAGTCGCCAGTATATATTTGGATTGCGTCATTGGAATCATGCGCTTATAAATCATTGGGTTATATTATTCAAATAGCCAAACTTGGCTGAATTTTCATTATGATATTGAATGAATAAGGTTTTCATACCGGATTATATTACCTTCAATAGCCAACATGGCTGGATTTTTATTATGGATATTAGTAACTGGTATTATTGAGGTTTTCAAAGTCGCTTTAGCGCAATGGCTATTATTTTATCAAAGGATATGATTTATTCTACAATGGAAGGAATAGTCCCGAGTCGCTGCAGGCTTACGACCCGGCACTTGGGGGCTACATTATTCAAATTGAGATTACATGCAAGTCTCATGTCGCTGCAAGCATGCACCATGACTCTTGGGGGCTAATGCAAAGTCATTTTTTATTGGCCTTATTGAAGACCCGACTCATCACATCATAATGAGCCGGCCCTTGGGGGCTACCAATTTCTCCTGTCAAACATTCAAGGTATACAAGCCTTAATCCATTATATTAAAGGGTTCATTGCTCAGTTGGTAAAGCACAAAGCTCTTAACTTTGTGGACGTGGGTTCAAGCCCTACGATGGAAGCTACACTATAAGATGTTATTTTCATTGAAGTATATATCAAGTCCCGGTTCAGTATTATCTTACACTGACTGAAGTTTTTATAAGAAATTACAAGTCCCAGGTTGCTGCAAGCATGACAACCCGGCACTTGGGGGCTACATATATGGAGTATTCAGTTTATATGATTGAGATGAACAAACCGGATTTCTTCAAGGTTGAAAACACTTATTGGAGCAAGTCTTAAGTTATCACTATGTTCTCCTCTTAAGACTTGGGGGCTATAGGTATCATGCATATAAAGGAGGAACGTCTTCAGTTTATCAGTTTTGAGCAAATCAGGAAGACCAATTACATGACCTGGTGTCGACAAAAATTATGACCCGGTGCCATCAATATTTATAAACCGGCAATTTTTGTAATATTAAACCGGCAAGTTTTACATCTTCAAACCGGCTGAATATCAGATAAGTATTTCAAGACCCATATTTCTTAAACCGGCGCTTTGGAAGCTGACTCAAGTGGATTAATGTTCAAAATATTTCTCTGTGAGAAACCAATGTCAGCAAATTGAGTATGAAGCTGGCTTGTTGACCAGGATTTTCTAGAAGGAGGAAATGACAAGGACTTAAGGATGATCAGATGCCGATTTACAAGAATTCTTAACCCGGAGCATAATCTGTCAAATTTGTTCTTGTGTTTGTTTTACAGGATCAGTTTAACATGGATAAATCCAAATTAAACTGGGGGCTAATGTTGGGGATATACCCCGTGGCATAAACCGGCCGGAAGTATAACCCGGCCGGACTTGGCGGTTTACTTGAGACCCGTCTGAGACTTAACGATTCACTGGCGACCCGTTTGGACCTGGCGGTTTATGATTCATTGGTAATCCGGCAGGCGGGTCAGAGGAGCGACAAGACCCGATGGCCCAACGGGCGGTTCATGAAGGCCGGTTCATACTATGGTGGGCCGCTTTAAGAGGAAAGGCGTGAAGAATATTACCTTATAAGGAGTTAAAGACCCGGACTTGTATCCGGTTTGTATTAGAAGGTAGACTAGTGCTAATCCTAATAGGACTCCACATGTAACCCGCCCCTCTAACTTATATAAGGAGGGGCAGGGCTCCCCAAAGAGGGAGAAGCAAGAAGAAACAATCTCTAGGGCTAGACACAAAGAGTCGGTTTACTGGCGACTCTCTCGTGATCATAATGAGACCTAGCCTCAAACAGCATGTAGGGCTATTACCGGATGATGTTTCCCGAGGCCTGAAGCTGTCTAAACCCTTGTCTTATGTTGCGTCTCTCGATTCCGCTCAACCCCTCTCAAGCTACCACATAGATGCGTTGGCCTCACGACTAAGTCCTCACCCTAGGACATCTACCATGACAATTCCACGACAGTTTAATAGCATGTTGGCACGCAAGGTAAACCATTATAAACTCCTAGCAAGTTAAGCATGGCATAAGCAACTATAATCTCTAATTGTCATTGCAAACATGTTTATTCATAATAGGCTGAATCAGGAACGATGAACTAATCATATTTACAAAAACTAGAGAGGTCGAGTTCATACCAGCTTTTCTTATCTCAACTAGTCCACCATATATCGTCATTATTGCCTTTCACTTGCACGACCGAACGATGTGGATAATAGTAATAGTGCACGTGCATTGGACTAAGCTGGAATCTGCAGGCATCTGACATATAGGAGAAGACAAGATAATATGGGCTGTTTGTTAAATCAACGATAATGCATATAAGAGCCACTTCAACATTTTCATTATGGTCTTCTCCTCTCTACCCCCAAAGAAAAGGAAAGAAATAAAACTATTTACACGGGAAAGCTCCCAACAAGCAAAAGAAGAACAGGAAATCTTTTTGGGTTTTCTTTTAATTATTACTACTACAAGCAAGGAAAGTACACTAGCTAAGAGCTACAACTAATTTTTTTGTTTTTCTTAAGGTTTATCAAACATACAAGAAGAAAGCAAGAAAAAGAAAATAAACTAGCATGGATATTACAGTGAAAAAGTACGAGCACCGACAACTAGAATGAGTGTGTGAACATGAATGTAATTTCGGTGAGAAATACGTACTCCCCCAAGCTTAGGCTTTTGGCCTAAGTTGGTCTACTGCCACGGCTGGCCTGGCGGATATCCAAAGTTGTAGTTGGGGTCATACTGTGATGCAGCAGCTATTGCCTCATGAGCTGCCGCTTGGAGGCGAGCTGTCTCCGTCCTCCTCTTATACTCGTTCGCCTCCTCCCTGGTTATGATAAATCTCCCTTTTGTCTGAAAGTCAAAGAAAGTAGGAGCAGGGAGAGCAACATGGAAAATGCGGCGCCTGTCAAACATTAGTCGATACTGGAGAGGTTGTTCGTTCCTCTCAATAAACTGATGGCGAACCATAGCCTCATATCCTAGATAAGCGGGAGGCAATTCCATATCACTTTCATGTATGGGTATTCCAAGAAAATTAGCCACACGGGTTGCATAAATTCCACCAAAAAAGTCTCCACTTAAACCATTATTATACAACCTCCGTGCAACAATAGCCCCCTAGTTATAGTGTTTATCTCCTAAAACAGCACTCCTGAGAATACTAGATCAGGGACACACATGTGACATGCTTCATCCTTACCATTTATGCACCTACCTATGAAGAGAGCAAAATAATGTATAGCAGGAAAATGAATGCTCCCTATGGTAGCTTGTGTTACATCTCTATATTCCCCCACTGTAATACTAGCAAGAAAATCTCTAAACTCATATTTGCGAGGTTCACTGACACTACCCCATTGTGGAAGTTTGCAAGCAGTACTAAAATCCTCTAAGTCGATAGTATAAGATTGGCCATAGATATCAAATAGGACAGTGTGAGAATTACGTGAAGATGAAAATTTGAACCTTCCCACAAAGGAATCAGTTAGTTGATAGTATTGAGGGCACTTATCTAGCATGAAGTCCTCGAGTTCAGCATTACGCACATATGCGTCAAATTCCTCCTTAATTCCTGCTCGAACCATCAAATCGTCTGACGGCCATTCACAAGGCCGCACTTGAGCTTCTCTTGGTGGTTCATGGTCCGGCTCACATATTGCGGGTCTGGGTCCTTGCTTCCTTGAAGAACCACCTTGATACATTTTCCTAAACATATTTCTTCCTCGAAAAAATTTCTGAAAATTTTAGTAACTTAAAATAAAAGTGAACCAAACTCAACAAAATTGATAGCAACTACTCCCACAAGTGCCTAGAGACTATATCATGCATTAGAACTACTTGGGACCATATAAATTTGACATGCAAGCTCAAGAACAGGGTCACCTAGGTAGTAAAAATAATGAATAAAGCACTAGAACAAAAACTAATTGGACCATTGGAGGAGTCACATACCGAAGAACAATCCCCAAAAGCAGTTTTGTGAGTGGAGCCTCGAGCTAGGAGATCGAAAATCGCAGCAAAATGAGCTAGAACTCGTACTTGAGCTGGTTGGTGATTTTTTTTGGGAGGAAGAAGGAGTGTGTGGTGGCTGGAATAAGTGGAGGGGAGCCACCATGGGCCCACGAGGCAGGGGGCGCGCCCTGGACCCTCGTGGCCAGGTGCTTGCTCCCCCTGTTGTGTGCTCAGTGCCAGATATTCTCAAATATTCCAGAAAAAATCATATTTCATTTTCGTGGCATTTGGAGAACTTTTATTTTCAGGGTATTTTTTTATTGCACGGATAATTCAGAAAACTGACAGAAAATACTATTTTTGCTTTATTTAATCTAAATAACAGAAGGTAAAAGGAGGGTACAGAAGGATGTGCTTTCCAACTTCATCCATCTCATGCTTATCAAAAGGAATCCACTAACATGGTTGATCAGGTCTTGTTCACAAACTCATTTCGAATAACATAGAACCGGAGAAATTTCGAATACACTATGTTACCTCAACGGGGATATGCACTTCCCCAATAATAAGAATATAATATTTCTTCTTGATAGTAGGAAGAGGAAATTCAAAACCTCCAATAGTAATAGTTAAAAATTTTCCAATAGAATTAATACTGTGGACTTGAGGTTGTTTCCTTGAAAACTATACTGTATGCTCATTACCATTGACATGAAAAGTGACATTGCCTTTGTTGCAATCAATAACAGCCCCTACAGTATTCAAAAAGGGTATTCCAAGAATAATAGACATACTATCGTCCTCGGGAATATCAAGAATAACAAAGTCCGTTAAAATAGTAACATTTGCAACCACAACAGGCACATCCTCACTAATACCGATAGGTATAGCAGTTGATTTATCTGCCATTTGCAAAGATATTTCAGTAGGTGTCAACTTATTCAAATCAAGTCTACGATATAAAGAGAGGGGCATAACTCTAACACCGGCTCCAAGGTCACATAAAGCAGTTCTAACATAGTTTCTTTTAATGGAGCATGGTATAGTTGGTACTCCTGGATCTCCTAGTTTCTTAGGTATTCCACCCTTAAAATTATAATTAGCAAGCATGGTGGAAATTTCAGCTTCCAGTATCTTTCTCTTATTTGTAACGATATCCTTCCTATACTTAGCATAAGGATTCATTTTAAGCATATCAGTAAAACGCATACGCAAGAAGATAGGTCTAATCATTTCAGCAAAGCGCACAAAATCCTCATCATCCTTTTTCTTGGATGGTTTAGGAGGAAAAGGCATGGGTTTCTGAACCCATGGTTCTCTTTCTTTACCGTGCTTCATAGCAGCAAAGTCTCTCTTATCATAATGTTGATTATTTGATTGTGGGTTATCAAGATCAACAGCAGGTTCAATCTCTACATCATTGTTATAACTAGGTTGAGCATCAACATGAACATCATCATTAACATTATCACTAGGTTCATGTTCATCACCAGATCGTGTCTCAGCATCAGAAATAGAAATATCATTGGGATTCTCAGGTGTGTCAATAACAGGTTCACTAGAAGAATGCAAAGTCCTATCATTTTTCTTTTTCTTCTTCTTAGAAGGACTAGGTGCATCAACATTAGTTCTCTGAGAATCTTGCTCAATTCTCTTAGGATGACCCTCAGGATACAAGGGTTCCTGAGTCACTTTACCTCCTCTAGTTGCAACTCTAACAGCAAAGTCATTTTTCTTATAATTTAATTCATTGAGCAAATCATTCTGAACTTTAAGCACTTGTTCTACTTGAGTGGTAACCATAGAAGCATGTTTACTAATGAGTTGAAGTTCACCTTTAACTCTAGACATATAATCACTCAAGTGTTCAAGCGTATCAGCATTGTGTTTCAATTATCTACCAAAATAAGCATTGAAGTTTTCTTGTTTGACAACAAAGTCATCAAACACATCCAAGCATTGACTAGCAAACTTAGTAAACGGGATTTCAGCTTAATCATATCTATAGAGAGACTTTACCTTTACTACGTGTGTCGGGTTATCAAGACGTTTCTTCCACAGGCGGCAAATTAACACCATGTATTTCTTCAATAGGTGGTGAATTCTTAACATCTTTAGCTTCAATAGGTGGTAAATTCTTAACATCTTTAGATTTCTTAGCCTCTTGCATATCTTTAAGACTGAGAAATAGAATACCCCTTTTCTTCGGAGTTGGCTTAGGAGTTGGTTCAGGAAGTGTCCAATTATTTTCATTAGTCAACATATTATTCAATAGCAATTCAGCTTGATCAACTGTTCTTTCCCTGAAAACACAACCAGCACAACTATCCAGGTGGTCTCTGGAAGCATCGGTTAGTCCATTATAAAAGATATCAAGTATTTCATTTTTCTTGAGAGGATGATCAGGCAAAGCATTAAGTAATTGGAGAAGCATCCACCAAGATTGTGGGAGACTCTATTCTTCAATTTGCACAAAATTATATATTTCCCTTAAAGCAGCTTGTTTCTTATGAGCAGGGAAATATTTAGCAGAGAAGTAGTAAATCATATCCTGGGGACTACGCACACAACCAGGATCAAGAGAATTAAACCATATCTTAGCATCACCCTTTAATGAGAACGGAAATAATTTAAGGATATAGTAGTAGTGAGTTTTCTCATCATTAGTGAGCAGGGTGGCTATATCATCAATTTAGTAAGATGTGCCACAACAGTTTCAGATTCATAGCCATAGAAAGGATCAGATTCAACCAAAGTAATTATCTCAGTATCAACAGAGAAATCATAATCCTTATCAGTAATAAAGATAGGTGAAGTAGCAAAAGCAGGGTCATATTTCATTCTAGCATTCAGAGATTTTTCTTTCAGCTTAGCTAATAATTTCTTAAGATCACTCCTATCATTGCAAGCAAGAAAGTCTCTAGAAGTTTCTTCATCCATAACATAACCCTCAGGCACAACAGGCAATTCATATCTAGGGGGAGAATCTTCATCATCACTTTCATCAATACTATCAGTTTCAATAATTTCATTCTTTCTAGCCCTAGCAAGTTGTTCATCAAGAAATTCACCTAGTGGCACAGTAGTATCAAGCATAGAAGTAGTTTCATCATAAGTATCATGCATAGCAGAAGTGGCATCATCAATCACATGCGACATATCAGAATTAATAGCAGAAGCAGGTTTAGGTCTCACAAGCTTACTCAAAACAGAAGGTGAATCAATTGCAGATCTAGATGGCAGTTCCTTACCTCCCCTCATAGTTGAGGGAAAAATCTTAGTTCTTTCGTCTTTCAAGTTCCTCATGGTGATCAGCAGATATAAATCCCAAGTGACTCAAAGAATAGAGCTATGCTCCGCGGCAACGGCGCCACAAAATAGTCTTGATAACCCACAAGTATAGGGGAAAGCAACAGTTTTCGAGGGTAGAGTATTCAACCCAAATTTATTGATTCGACGCAAGGGGAGCCAAAGAATATTCTCAAGTATTAGCAGTTGAGTTGTCAATTCAACAACACCTGGATAACTTAGTATCTGCAGCAAAGTATTTAGTAGCAAAGTAGTATGGAAGCACTACAAGAAATATGTCAACTAGTGACCTTCTGTCAGTGACCCTGGAAGAATTGGTCATAGATTTATGACCATTTGAGACCAATTGGTCAAAAGCTGTTCGGGGGGCTCCAAACCCTAAACCATTGCGACCATTTTGGTCAGAAAGGTCGTAATTTCCTTACACGAAATGGTCATAAAGCAAACAGCACTAGTTCGCTGCCTTATTTCTAGTTGTTAACGACCAATATAGATGGTCATAACCTTGTAAATTCTGGTGGGTTGCGATGACTAGGTGCCATCTCATCAGTTTTGCCTATGTGTCATGTCCATGTGTCAATTTTTGCCCTAGGTTGTGAAGCAACCTATATTTCTGTTATTCCAAAAATTCCCACAAAATTCTCATAAATTGTTTGGATCATATCTTCATCAAATATGTCAAAAACCTTCCTTGCCTAGTTCAAAAATAATTCAACAATATTCATTTTCCTATTCTGTTCAGAGCAGCACTTTGTGAAGGAAGTACCACTTTGGCATGTCCAAATAGTATCCATTTTCTACAGTGCTTTCCTATGCCCAAATAACCAACCTACACCAAATGCCAGCTCAATCCATTCATTATTTTGAGCCCAGCTTCAACATTCGTATTTATGTCCAGTGTGGTACTTTGCAAAGCAAGTACCACCTAGGCTCCTCCTTTTGAGCTAAAAATTTGTGAAGACGGTCTTCTTAGTAACTGATCATCCTCATCCAAAACTCACGCTCATTAGCCATGTACATTTACCGTACCACTAATCAAAGACCTGGATGCTAATTCATGTTTGAGCATCGATCGGTCTCCTCGTGAGAGTCTTATGTTGTAATTTTCTTCCTAGCACCTACCTGGGGAGTGCCCAACCCACTAGCCATGCCTAGGCCACCCAGAACACATGGCAACGCCACGGTCACGCGGTGACCACGCGGCGGGCATGCGAGTTTACGCGCTCTATAGTTGGGGCCTTCGGCCACCGCCCAAACCTCGACGTATCGCCACCAAACCATGTATTTCTGATTAAATAAGTACTTATGTAACTAGAAATGATTTTTGGAAAATATAAATAGCAAACTATGAGGCAGCTGCAGTTCAAATTTGACCCGCTTCCTGTTGAATCGGCGGGAATTTGTCTTTTTCACCAGAGGTGGAACAAAACTTTTTACACCCAACCATTTTGTCAATTGTGCATTAAATATGTCCTAGTATATTAGAAAATTGATTTGGTCCAATTTTGCAACAATTATTTGGGAGGTCCTTCACAAAAAAACCTCCTTTCAGGCACTCGGAAAATGGAAAATGAATTTTCCGTGCAAAGAAAATGAAAACTCCCTTAGGCAACATTGTTTGGAATTCCAAGCTGCACCCTTCTGCACAATATGATATCATTTGAACAAACTATGCGATGAATGTGGCCATAAGATTAATCACTTGGCTTGAAAGCCATTGATCTCCATACGTGATAGCTCGTTTCTGAGAACACTTTTTTAAATAATTGCCGTATTACAAGTTTGTTATTTTTCCTGGGAACTTGGCCACATATAATGACACAATGCGAAGGTTTCACAATTTTTCAATTTTTTTTGAATTTGTTATGCCCGTTTCAAAATGCGGTCAAAACGGCGGGAGTGACCGTTCCTAGCTAGTGGTTGAATCTTGGAATTTTTTGGTGCTTCTCTGATTAAATAGATAGTTATGTACCTAGAAATGATTTTTGTAAAAAATAAAAAGCAAACTACAAGGCAGCTACAGTTCAAATTTGACCCACTTCCAACTGAATCGGCGGAAATTTGTCTTTTTCACGAGAGGTGGATCAAAACTGTATACACCCAACCATTTGGTCAATTGTGCATTAAATATGGCCTAGTATTTTATAAAAATGATTTGGTCCAATTTTGCAACAATTATTTGGGAGGTTCTTCACAAAAAAACCTCCTTTTGGGCACTCGAAAAATGGAAATTGGTTTTTTCGTCCAAAGAAAATGAAAACTCCCTTAGGCAACATTCTTTGCCATTCCAAGATGCACCCTTGGGCATAATATGAGATCATTTGAACAAACTATGCCATGAATGTGGCCATAAGATCGATCATTTGGCTTGAAAGCCATGAATCTTCACGCATGATAGCTTGTTTCTGAGAACACTTTTTTAAAATAATTTCCGTATTACAAGTTTATTATTTTTCCTGGAAACTTGGCCACATATAATGACACAATGCGAAGGTTTTCCAATTTTTTCATTTTTTTTGAATTTTTTATGCCCGTTTCAAAATGCGGTCAAAATGGCGGGAATGACCGTTCCTAGCTAGTGGTTGAATCTTGGAATTTGTTTGGTGTTTCTCTGATTAAATAGATACTTATCTACCTAGAAATGATTTTTCGAAAAAATAAAGAGCAAACTACAAGGCAGCTACAGTTCTAATTTGACCCGCTTCCAACTAAATCGGCGGAAATTTGTCTTTTTCACGAGAGGTGGATCAAAACTGTTTACACCCAAAAATTTGGTTAATTGTGCATTAAATATGTCCTAGTATTTTAGAAAATTGATTTGGTCCAATTTTGCAACAATTATTTGGGAGGTCCTTCACAAAAAAATCTCCTTTCAGGCACTCGGAAAATGGAAAATGAATTTTCCGTGCAAAGAAAATGAAAACTCCCTTAGGCAACATTGTTTGGAATTCCAAGCTGCACCCTTCTGCACAATATGATATCATTTGAACAAACTATGCGATGAATGTGGCCATAAGATTAATCACTTGGCTTGAAAGCCATTGATCTCCATACGTGATAGCTCGTTTCTGAGAACACTTTTTTAAATAATTGCCGTATTACAAGTTTGTTATTTTTCCTGGGAACTTGGCCACATATAATGACACAATGCGAAGGTTTCCCAATTTTTCAATTTTTTTTGAATTTGTTATGCCCGTTTCAAAATGCGGTCAAAACGGCGGGAGTGACCGTTCCTAGCTAGTGGTTGAATCTTGGAATTTTTTGGTGTTTCTATGATTAAATAGATAGTTATGTACCTAGAAATGATTTTTGTAAAAAAATAAAAAGCAAACTACAAGGCAGCTACAGTTCAAATTTGACCCACTTCCAGCTGAATCGGCGGAAATTTGAGTTTTTCACGAGAGGTGGATCAAAACTGTATACACCCAACCATTTGGTCAATTGTGCATTAAATATGGCCTAGTATTTTATAAAAATGATTTGGTCCAATTTTGCAACAATTATTTGGGAGGTTCTTCACAAAAAAACCTCCTTTTGGGCACTCGAAAAATGGAAATTGGTTTTTTCGTCCAAAGAAAATGAAAACTCCCTTAGGCAACATTCTTTGCCATTCCAAGATGCACCCTTGGGCATAATATGAGATCATTTGAACAAACTATGCCATGAATGCGGCCATAAGATTGATCATTTGGCTTGAAAGCCATGAATCTTCACGCATGATAGCTTGTTTCTGAGAACACTTTTTTAAAATAATTTCCGTATTACAAGTTTATTATTTTTCCTGGAAACTTGGCCACATATAATGACACAATGCGAAGGTTTTCCAATTTTTTCATTTTTTTTGAATTTTTTATGCCCGTTTCAAAATGCGGTCAAAATGGCGGGAATGACCGTTCCTAGCTAGTGGTTGAATCTTGGAATTTGTTTGGTGTTTCTCTGATTAAATAGATACTTATGTACCTAGAAATGATTTTTCGAAAAAATAAAGAGCAAACTACAAGGCAGCTACAGTTCAAATTTGACCCGCTTCCAACTAAATCGGCGGAAATTTGTCTTTTTCACGAGAGGTGGATCAAAACTGTTTACACCCAAAAATTTGGTTAATTGTGCATTAAATATGTCCTAGTATTTTAGAAAATTGATTGGGTCCAATTTTGCAACAATTATTTGGGAGGTCCTTCACAAAAAAACCTCATTTCGGGAACTCGGAAAATGGAAAATGAATTTTTCGTCCAAAGAAAATGAAAACTCCCTTAAGCAACATTGTTTGTCATTCCAATATATACCCTTGTGCACAATATGAGATCATTTGAACAAACTATGCCATGAATGTGGCCATAAGATTGATCATTTGGCTTGAAAGCGATGAATCTTCACGCATGATAGCTCGTTTCTGAGAACACTTTTTTAAAATAATTTCCGTATTACAAATTTATTATTTTTCCTGGAAACTTGGCCACATATAATGACACAATGCGAAGGTTTTCCAATTTTTTGAATTTTTTTGAATTTTTTATGCCCGTTTCAAAATGCGGTCAAAACGGCGGGAATGACCGTTCCTAGCTAGTGGTTGAATCTTGGAATTTTTTTGGTGTTTCTCTGATTAAATAGATACTTATGTACCTAGAAATGATTTTTCAAAAAAATAAAGATTAAACTACAAGACAGCTACAGTTCAAATTTGACCCGCTTCCAACTGAATCGGCGGAAATTTGTCTTTTTCACGAGAGGTGGATCAAAACTTTTTACACCCAAACATTTGGTTAATTGTGCATTAAATATGTCCTAGTATTTTAGAAAATTGATTCGGTCCAATTTTGCAACAATTATTTGGGAGGTCCTTCACAAAAAACCTCATTTCGGGCACTCGGAAAATGGAAAATGAATTTTTCGTCCAAAGAAAATGAAAACTCCCTTAAGCAACATTGTTTGTCATTCCAATATATACCCTTGTGCACAATATGAGATCATTTGAACAAACTATGCCATGAATGTGGCCATAAGATTGATCATTTGGCTTGAAAGCCATGAATCTTCACACACGATAGCTCATTTCTGAGAACACTTTTTAAAAAAGAATTGCCGTATTACAAGTTTATTATTTTTCCTAGTAACTTGGTCACATATAATGACACAATGCGAAGGTTTTCCAATTTTTTGATTTTATTGAATTTTTCATACCCGTTTCAAAATGCGGTCAAAACAGCGGGAATAACCGTTCCTAGCTAGTGGTTGAATATTGGAATTTTTTTGGTGTTTCTCTGATTAAATAGATACTTTTGTACCTAGAAATGATTTTTGGAAAAAATAAATAGCAAACTATGAGGCAGCTGCAGTTCAAATTTGACCCGCTTCCAGCTAAAACAGCAGAAATTTGTCTTTCTCACCAGAAGTGGATCAAAACTTTTTACACCCAACCATTTGGTCAATTGTGCATTAAATATGGCCTACTATTTTATAAAAACTCATTTCTCATAACAATTTTTTAAAAGATATTTGTCTTATTCCAATTTCAAGTTTGTTAGTTTTCCTGAAAACTATGTCACATTTGGTGACACAATGAGAATGTTTCTTTTTGAATTTCTCATATCATAATTTTTTTATATGATTCAACACCTTTTTTTGAAAAATATGGTTCAACACCTTATTTTTAGTCGATTACGACCAATTTAGAAGCTCATAACGTGTACAGCGTTCTGATTGGTCCATGGACATGTCACGCGGATCGTGCTCAAATGCCGTCGGATGCTCTTGGATCCGACGGCAGCCCTTTCTCCCTCACCCCCTCCACCTCTTTGTCTCAAAAAAAAGAAAAAGAAAAAAGAAAAGTCCCTCACCCTCTCACCCCACGAACCCTAGCGCTCCAGATCCGCCACCCACCTCACGCGCTCCCTCTCCCCCATCGCCGCCGCCACCCCGCCGATCCCATCCCTCCCGATTCAGATCCATTCTCCCCAATTCAGATCCGACCCCGCCGCACGCGCCCGCGCGCCACCATCCGCTCCTCCTCGCCTCCTGGAGGCCGTCCACCGTTCTTCCTCCGCCCTTCCCGGAGGCCTTGGTCGGCGCCCTCCGCCGCAGGGCCGCCGCGCTCGTCCCGCCCTCGGTGCCACACCTCCTTTTCCTCATGGCCTCGCACCTCCCCGATCCGTGTTCCTCGCACGCTGACCGCTTCGCCTCTGTCTCCCACCACGCCGCACGCCCCACGCCGGAAAAGGGAAGGTGAGCCACCTCCGCCCTCCCCTCGCCCCCGCGCTGGTCCCACCGCCGAGCCCAGTTCCCCTCACTTCCCCGTGCAGGCGCCGTCGCCATCAATTGATCTCTCGAGAAAGCGACCTCCCTCCCCGATCTACTCGTTGGCTATGGCGGATGAGCCGGAGGGGCGAGGGGAGGGGGAGCGTGGACGCCAACTGGCGCCCCACCCAAGACTCATATCCCGCCACCGCGGCCGCCGGAGGCGGGGTTGACCCGAACGCACCGGCGACCCACCGCCGGAGGCGACTGGCGCTCCAGGCTCCATCCCGACGCCCGCGCCAGGATCGTCAGTAAGATGTAAGCGGCGACCTCAATCTTTGACTTGATCCTTCATCCCCTTGATTTATTGGAGCACTCCTTCCAGATCCAGTCGCACTCCTCATCCAGCTCCATGTCTCCTGGTGCGGCGGCACAGTGGGTGGATGTGAACGCGCGGCCGCCCAGGGGTGGTGGTGGTGGTGACCTGCCTGCTCGTCCCTCGTCCTCACCACCGGTCTCTCCGAGGTCGCTGCTGGGGCAATCTCCATGGGCCCTTGAGGGTAATTTCCGATCCCTCCTCCACAATTGTAATTCTCCAGTAGTACAAGGCTTCCATCTAGGATAATGTCCGACTGTATTAGACTGCATGTGCTGCTAATAGTGAATCTATAGTAGTATTTCTACACATCCTAGCTAGTGATGAATACTTTTCATTGCATGGCCTGACTAATGACTCGCATTGGAGCCATTTATTAATCTCGTACTACTAGTTGAGCTTCCAAATGTAACTTATGGAAATATCAGGTTATGCTATGATGCAGAAATCTCGTATTTGCTGCATCTTTCCAGTTTATTAAGGAAGCACTGAGCTAGCTTGAGCAGTAAAAAATGAACACTTGGTACCATTTACTACAACCCCTGATTTTGCTACATCATTTTTATATTTCAGAAAATCTGGGGCTATACATTATTATTGCATATTTATTGCAGACTGACTGACTGTAATAGTATTCAGAAAATCAGGTTGATGGTCAGATTAGCCCCTTTCAAATTTCATATATTAATCAATGGAGCACTAGCAGCCAACCTTGGAGATTTATTCTGCTTGGCCATAACAACAATTTCATGTTGTTTCTTTTGTAATTCGATGGTTGACAATCTCATATATTACACTAGCTAATATATTACAACGGAATGAATCAACTACTCTCATGGTCGATCCCATCCCATCTAGCATTATTTACCGTCTATCTGTCTGTATGTATTTACTCTGGAGAAAATTCAGTCTGCACATCTGCATCTGCATTGCACAAGTACAGATGCATCCGCCCCTGCTATTTTCTTGTTATGCATTACATAGATGCATACATACGCCAGGCTATTTCTGTGTCTGTCTGTCTGACCTCTCAAGGATGCATATCTCGTTCGCGTGTACTGAATTTTGTAACAATTTTGTTTTCCTCATACTTACAGGATGCTGCGCTCGCTACTTACATGTTTTCTGATGCCGCAACAAAGGACTATATGTGGTTTCCTCAGTGGGACTGTTGCTGTCGCTCCTCATGTTCAATAACATTTCAGCATTGGACCTGCTAGTCACCCAAGCCAAGCCTCGCATCGCTTCAACAAAGCGATACTTCTTCCAATCAACTCCTACTTCGGCTCTGCTCTTTTTTCCATCTTCTCTTATTTAAGCTAAGAAAGATTCTGAGTTTGCATCCATCTCATTACACTAGCTAGCACAATATATTAGTTAAGGCAACTCTACTACATATCAATTTCCCCTACTGGATTGGTTCTATATTTTTAAAGTTGTTTCGTGGTGCATGAGCCCAACCTAAAGAAATATAGGCTTATGATGACTATTTTCCTTCTTAAGTAATCATAGTTGTTTGCTACGGTAGCTTGCTGAATATGCTTTAGTTATATATAGAAATGACGTGCCTTCTATGCTTAAATGATTGTTTGGCTCTATATAATTGTTGACATGAATATCTTGACTTCGCAAACAAGTATAGGACTGTACCTATGCATACATATTGTCCTAACAAAACTGAAAATAAAAATTGAAGCATGAAATAAGCAATAAGTGGCTGATTTTTATTTGCATGTTAAGCGGAAAGTTGTAGCCAAGGCTTATATATTACGAAATATTGTCACACCTCTGAGCTTCTACTGTTGTTAGTGACATCGTAGTGTGAACTTCATGATTTTTTGCTTAAAGATGTACTGATTCATTAGTCAAGCAGAGACCGAAGTCATCTTTTGCTACTGCTAGCTCTATGGATGTTTATTCACCTGCAACTTCTACCGGCTCTAACTTGGTTATATAGCAGTTCAATTCAGTCAATCTGTTGGAACTAGTTTGTCGATTACTTGTATCCATATTTTATATCCTGCCCTATGCCATTGTGGACTTTCTTAGGTACATAATTGTTATGTCTTGCAATCCGGTATTGATGATTGTCAATATATTCATTTGTACCATTCTAGTGTACCTTGTATGTGACCCAGCTGATCTGTATACCAATACTCTGTTTCCAATAGATGTATGTTGATGCCTGATGGCTGATTCCTTAAAACTTCACTGTTGCAGTAGCATTTTTCCTTAGTGCATAGATGTATGAGAGATCACTTATGCTTGAAACCTTGCTCTCTTTCCCAGGAACCATCGTGGTCTGCGTCACTACTGGCGCAGGAGAGGAAAGACTGTTGGTGTCTCCAGGAAGCGATAAACTGCTTCACAAAGATCCCCGCATAGCTTCACTACTACTGTGTTGGTCCATTTCCAGAATTGTAAGGAGTGTTCTTGTTTATACGATTACCTTGGATGATGCTTTTGCTTAAGGAGAGGCTCAAGAAGATCAAGTATAAACTCCTCCCCCTCTTGTTTGTTTTTGCTTCATACTGTTTGGTGGTTGATACATTACTGTGCAAGTTCTATGGTATGTGAGTTCTTTCTGTTGCTGCAAGCATTGACACAACATGTCATGTGCAAGGAGCTCCACATCCGAGTTTCAGCCATCCTCTATAGCAAGGAGCTCTGGGCCAAAGGAGCAAGCAGCGCTACTAGTTCCTTGATGCCAGATCGAGTAAGATGGCGCACCATGGCGTGCGGTGGCGTATTTTGCTTTCGAGAACAGTACTGTTTATTTGAAGTGAGATGTACTCGTCTAGTGCCTGGCAAAAAAATGAAGGATGAAGTGTCATGTACTGTCTATGTTGTAGTGAGCTGTAGTAGGAGTGAAATGAAAATGTATCTGTTGTTGTATGTGCTATTTCGCTGTAATGTATTGTGTACATTTTACTTGGACATTAAATTCTCCAGAAAAATTTTTCTTACTGGACCTGATAGTGGCCACGACCCAAATATACTTGTACTATTAAGATGCCATGGCCCAAAATAACCTGGGCTGAAAAGCTATTCAGAATTATTATAAGCAGGCCTCGACTCAAATAGAAAATAGAAACAAAAAGGAAACAAACTATGTGGAAAGGTAAAGGCCCATTATAGAAAAGGCCCAAAAACATCAAGCAAGAAAAATATCATAAAAGGCTGAATTAATGGGCTTGGCCTATGTAGAACACCGAATTGGACCGGGCTGAATCTTACCAACGACCAATTCAATTGGTCGCAATTTTGCCACGTCAGATTGCCACATCGGATACGACGTGGCCTAGGCAGACAACCAGTGACCAAACAAAAGGTCATGGGTTCAATGACCTTCTGTTTTGGTCGTAAACATAGAGAAGGTCGTTAATTTCAGTTTACGACTGCCAGCTTTTGACCTTTTGCTTTTGGTCACAAAAAGGTCGCAAATGAAAAACAATGACCTTTCAGTGACCAATATTCAAGGTCACAAGTTGACATATTTCTTGTAGTGAAGTAACGGTAACGGTGGCAAAAGTAACATTGATAGTTTTGTAGTGATTGTAATAGTAGCAACGGAAAAGTAAATAAGCAAAGAACAATATGTGAAAAGCTCGTAGGCATTGGATCGGTGATGGAGAATTATGCCGGATGCGATTCCTCATGCAATAGTTATAACATAGGGTGACACAGAACTAGCTCCAGTTCATTAATGTAATGTAGGCATGTATTTCGAATATAGTCATACGTGGTTATGGAAAAGAACTTGCATGGCATCTTTTGTCCTACCCTCCCGTGGCAGCGGGGTCCTATTGGAAACTAAGGGATATTAAGGTCCCTTTTAATAGAGAACCGGACCAAAGCATTAACAATTAGTGAATACATGAACTCCTCAAACTACGATCATCACCGGTAGTGGTCCCGATTATTGTTACTTCGGGGTTAACGGATCATAACACATAATAGGTGACTATAGACTTGCAAGATAGGATCAAGAACCCACATATATTCATGGAAACATAATAGATTCAGTCTGAAATCATGGCACTCGGGCCCTAGTGACAAGCATTAAGCATAGCAAAGTCATAGCAACATCAATCTCAGAACATAGGGGATACTAGGGATCAAACCCTAACAAAACTAACTCGATTACATGGTAAATCTCATCCAACGCATCACCGTCCAGCAAGCCTATGATGGAATTACTCACGCATGGCAGTGAGCATCATGAAATTGGTGATGGAGGAAGGTTGATGATGACGATGGCGACGGATTCCCCTCTCCGGAGCCCCGAACGGACTCCAGATCAGCCCTCCCGAGAGAGATTAGGGCTTGGCGGCGGCTCTGTATCGTAAAATGCGATGAATCCTTCTGTCTGATTTTTTCCTCCCCGAACGTGAATATATAGAGTTGGAGTTGAGGTCGGTGGAGCACCAGAGGGCCCATGAGGCAGGGGGGCGCGCCCAGGGGGGTTAGGAGCGCCCCCACCCTCATGGATAGGGTGTGGCCCCCCTGGCCTTGATTCTTTCGCTAGTATTTTTTATTAATTCCAAAAATAATGTCCATTGATTTTCAGGTCATTCCGAGAACTTTATTTCTGCACAAAAATAACACCATGGTAATTCTGTTGAAAACAGCGTCAGTCCGGGTTAGTTCCATTCAAATCATGCAAGTTAGAGTCCAAAACAAGGGCAAAAGTGTTTGGGAAAGTAGATACGTTGGAGACGTATCAGTAGTTGAAGCCACGTGATGTGCATCTTGGGCTAAAATATAAATGGAATCTTACTACTCTTGAGTAACTCCAAAAGCGGCCACCAAAGATCTTTATTGGATTTGTTTTTCATCGCCAGCACGTCGAGGTGAAAGATGTGCAGGTTCAGTGGGTCCTCTTGCATTTTCACTGACATGTGGGACCGCATGTGAGCAAACAAACGATGGGCTCCACACGTCTGCTGGCTGGCTGAGAAGAGAGATAGAGGAGGGCTGAGCACGGACTCCAGGAAATTTGTTGTACGTAACCAGCACCTCGATATAGGCTCGATATAGTGGGGTGGCATGGGCCATAACTAGCATTCACGTCTAGCAGTACGACACACGCCACCCACACGAGTCCCATCCGACACCAATTTTCTTGGAGTCCATGCTACAACCATCTCTTCTCCCTCCTGTTTTCTCAGCCATCGCGCGCTGCGCGCGGTGGGGGTTTGCCGATAGTCGGTTTTCTCAACTGCGGTCCCACTTGTAAGTGAAAATGCAACACAGCACGCATCCCCCTTGAGCGGTGTGCCGGACCAACCGTGTGGGCAGCGGGGTGCGACGCGAAGACGACAAGCTTTTCCTTTTGAACTTGTAACTTGTAAAATTTGGTTCTTCTCCATGGCGCGACCGATAGATAGAAATAACGATTTTCTCTAGAGTAATGAGAAGTTAGGTTCTGGCGCGGTTCATGCATGGAGTACGTACAAAAATTATGAAGTTGATGCGAAAGGTAAGATAATTACTAGTAGTACCATATACTACTACATGGATTTGACGGAAAGATAAAGATACATACAGATCCATCAACGACATCCTCACGCCCTAGTGCGCCGGGTCACCAACCGACGTGTGAGGAGCAGCAGCGTTGGCGGCGAGCTCAACGTGCTTCTGAACAATGCCCTCCAAGGTTGCCCTGCGGGTCAAGAAGGCCAGCGACCTATCGTCCTCCTCTGGCACGTAGTAGTACTTGTGGACGATTTACGCGTAGACATGGGTGATTATGTTGACGGTGTCTTGCTGCGCCGGGCGCTGCACGGCGAGCGCGACCTCGAGGTGGACATTCTCCGGCGCGACGGTGGGCAGTCGCAGGGCCACCAGTGCGTCGAAGAGGTTGTCACCATAGAGGCCGTTGAGGGTGGCGGGCATCACAGAGCCTGGGCGCGTGGGCTGGAGATGTACGTCAAGGTCGTCCGCGAGCTTCTTGACGACGGTGAACTTGTCGAGGAAGCCGACGAGGACCTTGTCGAACAAGGAGAAGAAGCTATCGTCCAAGCGGCTTCTCACCCTGGCGGCCTCAAGCACGACCTGGCGACGTTCCTCAGTGTCGGGCCGCAGGCCGGCATCGTGGACCATCTGGCACAGCCGGTTGATTCTCGCGCTCATCGCCTCCATGGGTCAAGCTTCTATTAGTCAACTGATCTTGCGATTGGAGTGATCACTCTTGCCCTTGGTTAGGGTGCGTAGGTGCGTAGGATTTCGTAGATTGGACTCGCGGGGAGCCTTTATATGAGAAGTGCAGACTGCGTTGAATTCACGTGCATGTTGGCCATCTACTCCTCGGCCCTCTACTGCACCTGCCTTTGGCTGTATGACAGGCGGACCAGCCACCTGTTGGGCCCACGTGTCATACAACCAAAGGCAGGTGCAGTAAGTCAATGAAGCTGCGTCACCCTCCGTGCCGGTGCAGTATAGTCATCTCACCGGACCTCTAGCTGGGGCCAAACGAGAGAACTTTGATGTTTACTGGTTTATTGGCCCCCTTTGCATTTTGCGCCAAGTTTTGACCTTTGATTTAACTAATAAAATGTTAATGCATGTAACCAAAAATGTTGTGTAATCCCAAAACACTTAGGCACGGTACATTAACTCCCTCCTCATTTCTTATTTCGTGACATATCAACATGTGGGCCGTGCATGCTTTCAGTGACTTGAGACTACCAAACATGACATGCAGTGGTTAGTTCATTGCATGTAATCCTATTAATTAGCAAAAAGACATTAAGTTCTCTCGCTGATAGGAATAAAACAATACACCATGTATTTATTTACAGAGGGAGTAGTACATTTTTTGTGACATGCATTACAAGATATTGCTAGTCAAATACTAAATCCAGATGGATGTGGTAGTACTACTAAATCCAGACGGTGGTGCTAGTACTAGTAGTACTACCAATGTACTAGTAGCACTGTACTACCCGTTGGTCAAATAATTACGTGCTGCTTCTCACAGTGAAGTGACAAGACCCTGCGCCGGAGATGACACCTGACTATAGGCGCCGTGTTCGGCATACCATAGTCAGCCTCACCGTCTGCAGTCACTATCATCATGGCTGTAGATCTACCCAGATTACAACTAGCCGTGTTCGACATAATTTCCCGTGCGAAGATGCCCGTGCATTGCACGGAACACCAAGATTGGGGGTGGACGGCACCGGCACCGGCCATCGCGCCAGAAATTTGCAAGATACATATGGATCTGAATGTTCAGACCCGTTGACTAAGCCTCTTCCACGAGCAAAACATGATCAGCACCAAGACTCCATGGGTGTAAGAATCATTACTATGTAATCTAGATTATTGACTCTAGTGCAAGTGGGAGACTGAAGGAAAGATGCCCTAGAGGCAATAATAAAGTATTATTTATTTCCTTATATCATGATAAATGTTTATTATTCATGCTAGAATTGTATTAACCGGAAACATAATACACGTGTGAATACATAGACAAACAGAGTGTCACTAGTATGCCTCTACTTGACTAGCTCGTTAATCAAAGATGGTTATGTTTCCTAGCCATAGACATGAGTTGTCATTTGATTAACGGGATCACCTCATTAGGAGAATGACGTGATTGACTTGACCCATTCCGTTAGCTTAGCACTCGATCGTTTAGTATGTTGCTATTGCTTTCTTCATGACTTATACATGTTTCTATGACTATGAGATTATGCAACTCCCGTTTACCGGAGGAACACTTTGTGTGCTACCAAACGTCACAACGTAACTGGGTGATTATAAAGGTGCTCTACAGGTGTCTCCAAAGGTACTTGTTGGGTTGGCGTATTTCGAGATTAGGATTTGTCACTCCGATTGTCGGAGAGGTATCTCTGGGCCCACTCGGTAATGCACATCACTATAAGCCTTGCAAGCATTGTGACTAATGAGTTAGTTGCGGGATGATGTATTACGGAACGAGTAAAGAGACTTGCCGGTAACGAGATTGAACTAGGTATTGAGATACCGACGATCGAATCTCGGGCAAGTAACATACCGATGACAAAGGGAACAACGTATGTTGTTATGCGGTCTGACCGATAAAGATCTTCGTAGAATATGTGGGAACCAATATGAGCATCCAGGTTCCGCTATTGGTTATTGACCGGAGAGGTGTCTCGGTCATGTCTACATAGTTCTCGAACCCGTAGGGTCCGCACGCTTAAAGTTACGATGACAGTTATATTATGAGTTTATATGTTTTGATGTACCGAAGGTTGTTCGGAGTCCCGGATGTGATCACGGACATGACGTGGAGTCTCGAAATGGTCGAGACATAAAGATTGATATATTGGAAGCCTATGTTTGGACATCGGAAGTGTTCCGGGTGAAATCGGGATTTTTCCGGAGTACCGGGAGGTTACCGGAACCCCCCGGTAACTTAATGGGCCTTAGTGGGCCTAGGTGGAAGAGAGGAGAGGAGGCCAGGGCAGGGCCGCGCCCCCTTCCCCCCAGTCCGAATAGGACAAGGAGAGGGGGCCGGCACCCCCCCTTCCTTCCTCCCCTCCACCTCTTCCCCTCTTCAACTCCTAGTCCAACATGGAAAGGGGGGGAGTCCTACTCCCGGTAGGAGCAGGACTCCTCCTGGCGCGCCTCTACCTCCTAGGCCGGCGGCCTCCCCCTTGCACCTTTATATACGGGGGCAGGGGGGCACCTCTCTACACACAATTGATACACGATCTTTTAGCCGTGTGCGGTGCCCCCCTCCACCATATTACACCTCGATAATATCGTCGCGGAGCTTAGGCGAAGCCCTGCGTCGGTAGAACATCATCATCGTCACCACGCCGTAGTGCTGACGAAACTCTCCCTCAACACTCGGCTGGATCGGAGTTCGAGGGACATCATCGAGCTGAACGTGTGCTGAACTCGGAGGTGCCGTGCGTTCGTTTATCGGTCGGATCGTGAAGACGTACGACTACATCAACCGCGTTGTGTTAACGCTTCCGCTTTCGGTCTACGAGGGTATGTGGACAACACTCTCCCCTCTCGTTGCTATGCATCACCATGATCTTGCGTGTGCGTAGGAATTTTTTTGAAATTACTACGTTCCCCAACAGTGGCATCCGAGCCTGGTTTTATGCGTTGATGCTATGCACGAGTAGAACACAAGTGAGTTGTGGGCGATATAAGTCATACTGCTTACCACATGTCATACTTTGGTTCAGCGGTATTGTGAGATGAAGCGGCCCGGACCGACATTACGCGTACGCTTACGCGAGACTGGTTTCACCGTTCCGAGCACTCGTTGCTTAAAGGTGACTGGCGGGTGTCTGTATCTCTCACTTTAGTTGAACCGAGTGTGGCTACGCCCGGTCCTTGCGAAGGTTAAAATAGCACCAACTTGACAAACTATCGTTGTGGTTTTGATGCGTAGGTAAGAACAGTTCTTGCTAAGCCCGTAGCAGCCACGTAAAACTTGCAACAACAAAGTAGAGGACGTCTAAGTTGTTTTTGCAGGGCATGTTGTGATGTGATATGGTCAAGAAATGATGCTATATTTTATTGTATGAGATGATCATGTTTTGTAACCGAGTTATCGGCAACTGGCAGGAGCCATATGGTTGTCGCTTTATTGTATGCAATGCAATCGCCATGTAATTGTTTTAATTTATCACTAAGCGGTAGCGATAGTCGTAAAAGCAATAGTTGGCGAGACGACAACTATGCTACGATGGAGATCAAGGTGTCGCGCCTGTGATGATGGGGATCATGACGGTGCTTCGGAGATGGAGATCACAAGCACAAGATGATGATGGCCATATCATATCACTTATATTGATTGCATGTGATGTTAATCTTTTATGCATCTTATCTTGCTTTGATTGACGATAGCATTATAAGATGATTTCTCACTAAAATTTCAAGATAAAAGTGTTCTCCCTGAGTATGCACCGTTGCGAAAGCTCTTCGTGCTGAGACACCACGTGATGATCGGGTGTGATAGGCTCTACGTTCAAATACAACGGGTGCAAAACAGTTGCACACGCTGAATACTCAGGTTAAACTTGACGAGCCTAGCATATGCAGATATGGCCTCGGAACACGGAGACCGAAAGGTCGAGCGTGAATCATATAGTAGATATGATCAACATAGTAATGTTCACCATTGAAACTACTCCATCTCACGTGATGATCGGACATGGTTTAGTTGATTTGGATCACGTAATCACTTAGATGATTAGAGGGATGTCTATCTAAGTGGGAGTTCTTAAGTAATATGATTAATTGAACTTGAATTTATCATTAACTTAGTACCTGATAGTATCTTGCTTGTCTATGTTAATTGTAGATAAATGGCCCGTGCTGTTGTTCCGTTGAATTTTAATGCGTTCCTTGAGAAAGCAAAGTTGAAAGATGATGGTAGCAATTACACGGACTGGGTCCGTAACTTGAGGATTATCCTCATTGCTGCACAGAAAAATTACGTCCTGGAAGCAACGCTAGGTGCCAGGCCTCCTGCAAGAGCAACACCAGAAGTTATGAACGTCTGGCAGAGCAAAGCTGATGACTACTCGATAGTTCAGTGTGCCATGCTTTACGGCTTAGAACCGGGTCTTCAACGACGTTTTGAACGTCATGGAGCATATGAGATGTTCCAGGAGTTGAAGTTAATATTTCAAGCAAATGCCCGGATTGAGAGATATGAAGTCTCCAATAAGTTCTACAGCTGCAAGATGAAAGAGAATAGTTCTGTCAGTGAGCATATACTCAAAATGTCATGGTATAATAATCACTTTATTCAATTGGGAGTTAATCTTCCGGATGATAGCGTCATTGACAGAATTCTTCAATCACTGCAACCAAGCTACAAGAGCTTCGTGATGAACTATAACATGCAAGGGATGAATAAGACAATTCCCGAGCTCTTCGCAATGCTAAAGGCAGCGAAGGTAGAAACCGAAAAGGAGCATCAAGTGTTGATGGTCAATAAGACCACTAGTTTCAAGAAAAAGGGAAAAGGGAAGAAGAAGAAGAGGAACTTCAAGAAGAATAGCAAGCAAGTTGCTGTTGAGGAGAAGAAACCCAAGTCTGGACCTAAGCCTGAAACTGAGTGCTTCTACAGCAAGCAGACTGGTCACTGGAAGCGGAACTGCCCCAAGTATTTGGCGGATAAGAAGGATGGCAAGGTTAACAAAGGTATATGTGATATACATGTTATTGATGTGTACCTTACTAATGCTCGCAGTAGCACCTGGGTATTTGATACTGGTTCTGTTGCTAATATTCGCAACTTGAAACAGGGGCTACGGATCAAGTGAAGATTGGCTAAGGATGAGGTGACGATGCGCGTGGGAAAAGGTTCCAAAGTCGATGTGATCGCGGTCGGCATGCTACCTCTACATCTACCTTCGGGATTAGTTTTAGACCTAAATAATTGTTATTTGGTGCCAGCGTTGAGCATGAACATTATATCTGGATCTTGTTTAATGCGAGACGGTTATTCATTTAAATCAGAGAATAATGGTTGTTCTATTTATATGAATAATATCTTCTATGGTCATGCACCCTTGAAGAGTGGTCTATTCTTAATGAATCTCGATAGTAGTGACACACATATTCATAATGTCGAAGCCAAAAGATGCAGAGTTGATAATGATAGTGCAACTTATTTGTGGCACTGCCGTTTAGGTCATATCGGTGTAAAGCGCATGAAGAAACTCCATACTGATGGACTTTTCGAATCACTTGATTATGAATCACTTGGTACATGCGAACCGTGCCTCATGGACAAGATGACTAAAACACCGTTCTCCGGAACTATGGAGAGAGCAACAGATTTATTGGAAATCATACATACAGATGTATGTGGTCCGATGAATATCGAGGCTCGTGGCGGATATCGTTATTTTCTCACCTTCACAGATGATTTGAGCAGATATGGGTATATCTACTTAATGAAACATAAGTCTGAAACATTTGAAAAGTTCAAAGAATTTCAGAATGAAGTTGAAAATCATCGTAACAAGAAAATAAAATTTCTACGATCTGATCGTGGAGGAGAATATTTGAGTTACGAGTTTGGCCTACATTTGAAACAATGCGGAATAGTTTCGCAACTCACGCCACCCGGAACACCACAGCGTAATGGTGTGTCCGAACGTCGTAATCGTACTTTACTAGATATGGTGCGATCTATGATGTCTCTTACTGATTTACCGCTATCATTTTGGGGTTATGCTTTAGAGACGGCTGCATTCACTCTAAATAGGGCACCATCGAAATCCGTTGAAACGACACCTTATGAACTATGGTTTGGCAAGAAACCAAAGTTGTCGTATCTTAAAGTTCGGGGTTGCGATGCTTATGTGAAGAAACTTCAACCTGATAAGCTCGAACCTAAATCAGAGAAATGTGTCTTCATAGGATACCCAAATGAGACTGTTGGGTACACCTTCTATCATAGATCCGAAGGCAAGACATTCGTTGCTAAGAATGGATCCTTTCTAGAGAAGGAGTTTCTCTCGGAAGAAGTGAGTGGGAGGAAAGTAAAACTTGATGAGGTAACTGTACCTGCTCCCTTATTGGAAAGTAGATCATCACATAAACCAGTTTCTGCGACACCTACACCAATTAGTGGGGAAGTTAATGATAATGATCATGAAACTTCAGATCAAGTTATTACTGAACCTCGTAGGTCAACCGGATTAAGATCCGCACCAGAGTGGTACGGTAATCCTGTTCTGGAGGTTATGTTACTAGACCGTGACGAACCTACGAACTATGAAGAAGCGATGGTGAGCCCAGATTCCGCAAAATGTCTTGAGGCCATGAAATCCGAGATGGGATCCATGTATGAGAACAAAGTATGGACTTTGGTTGACTTGCTCGATGATCGGCAAGCCATTGAAAATAAATGGATCTTCAAGAAGAAGTCTAATGCTGAAGGTAATGTTACTGTCTATAAAGCTCGACTTGTTGCGAAAGGTTTTCGACAAGTTCAAGGGATTGACTACGATGAGACCTTCTCACCCGTAGCGATGCTTAAGTCTGTCCGAATCATGTTAGCAATTGCCGCATTTTATGATTATGAAATTTGGTAAATGGATGTCAAAACTGCATTCCTGAATGGATTTCTGGAAGAAGAGTTGTATATGATGCAACCGGAAGGTTTTGTCGATCCAAAGGGAGCTAACAAGGTGTGCAAGCTCCAGCGATCCATTTATGGACTGGTGCAAGCCTCTCGGAGTTTGAATAAACGCTTTGATAGTGTGATCAAAGCATTTGGTTTTATACAGACTTTTGGAGAAGCATGTATTTACAAGAAAGTGAATGGGAGCTCAGTAGCATTTCTGATATTATATGTGGATGACATATTGCTGATTGGAAATGATATAGAATTTCTGGATAGCATAAAGGGATACTTGAATAAGAGTTTTTCAATGAAAGACCTCGGTGAAGCTGCATATATATTAGGCATTAAGATCTATAGAGATAGATCAAGACGCTTAATTGGACTTTCACAAAGCACATACCTTGACAAAGTTTTGAAGAAGTTCAAAATGGATCAAGCAAAGAAAGGGTTCTTGCCTGTACTGCAAGGTGTGAGATTGAGTAAGACTCAATGCCCGACCACTGCAGAAGATAGAGAGAAGATGAAAGATGTTCCCTATGCTTCAGCCATAGGCTCTATCATGTATGCAATGCTGTGTACCAGACCTAATGTGTGCCTTGCTATAAGTTTAGCAGGGAGGTACCAAAGTAATCCAGGAGTCGATCACTGGACAGCGGTCAAGAACATCCTGAAATACCTGAAAAGGACTAAGGATATGTTTCTCATTTATGGAGGTGACAAAGAGCTCATCGTAAGTGGTTACGTTGATGCAAGCTTTGACACTGATCCGGACGATTCTAAATCGCAAACCGGATACGTATTTACATTGAACGGTGGAGCTGTCAGTTGGTGCAGTTCTAAGCAAAGTGCCGTGGCGGGATCTACGTGTGAAGCGGAGTACATAGCTGCTTCGGAAGCAGAAAATGAAGGAGTCTGGATGAAGGAGTTCATATCTGATCTAGGTGTCATACCTAGTGCATCGGGGCCAATGAAAATCTTTTGTGACAATACTGGTGCAATTGCCTTAGCAAAGGAATCCAGATTTCACAAGAGAACCAAGCACATCAAAAGACGCTTCAATTCCATCCGGGATTTAGTCCAGGTGGGAGACATAGAAAGTTGCAAGATACATACGGATCTGAATGTTGCAGACCCGTTGACTAAGCCTCTTCCACGAGCAAAACATGATCAGCACCAAGACTCCATGGGTGTAAGAATCATTACTATGTAATCTAGATTATTGACTCTAGTGCAAGTGGGAGACTGAAGGAAATATGCCCTAGAGGCAATAATAAAGTATTATTTATTTCCTTATATCATGATAAATGTTTATTATTCATGCTAGAATTGTATTAACCGGAAACATAATACATGTGTGAATACATAGACAAACAGAGTGTCACTAGTATGCCTCTACTTGACTAGCTCGTTAATCAAAGATGGTTATGTTTCCTAGCCATAGACATGAGTTGTCATTTGATTAACGGGATCACCTCATTAGGAGAATGACGTGATTGACTTGACCCATTCCGTTAGCTTAGCACTCGATCGTTTAGTATGTTGCTATTGCTTTCTTCATGACTTATACATGTTCCTATGACTATGAGATTATGCAACTCCCGTTTACCGGAGAACACTTTGTGTGCTACCAAACGTCACAACGTAACTGGGTGATCATAAAGGTGCTCTACAGGTGTCTCCAAAGGTACTTGTTGGGTTGGCGTATTTCGAGATTAGGATTTGTCACTCCGATTGTCGGAGAGGTATCTCTGGGCCCACGCGGTAATGCACATCACTATAAGCCTTGCAAGCATTGTGACTAATGAGTTAGTTGCGGGATGATGTATTACGGAACGAGTAGAGAGACTTGCCGGTAATGAGATTGAACTAGGTATCGAGATACCGACGATCGAATCTCGGGCAAGTAACATACCGATGACAAAGGGAACAACGTATGTTGTTATGCGGTCTGACCGATAAAGATCTTCGTAGAATATGTGGGAACCAATATGAGAATCCAGGTTCCGCTATTGGTTATTGACCGGAGAGGTGTCTCGGTCATGTCTACATAGTTCTCGAACCCGTAGGGTCCGCACGCTTAAAGTTACGATGACAGTTATATTATGAGTTTATATGTTTTGATGTACCGAAGGTTGTTCGGAGTCCCGGATGTGATCACGGACATGACGAGGAGTCTCGAAATGGTCGAGACATAAAGATTGATATATTGGAAGCCTATGTTTGGACATCGGAAGTGTTCCGGGTGAAATCGGGATTTTTCCGGAGTACCGGGAGGTTACCGGAACCCCCCGGTAACTTAATGGGCCTTAGTGGGCCTAGGTGGAAGAGAGGAGAGGAGGCCAGGGCAGGTCCGTGCCCCCTTCCCCCCCAGTCCGAATAGGACAAGGAGAGGGGGCCGGCGCCCCCCCCCTTCCTTCCTCCCCTCCACCTCTTCCCCTCTTCAACTCCTAGTCCAACATGGAAAGGGGGGGAGTCCTAGTCCCGGTAGGAGCAGGACTCCTCCTGGCGCGCCTCTACCTCCTAGGCCGGCGGCCTCCCCCTTGCACCTTTATATACGGGGGCAGGGGGGCACCTCTCTACACACAATTGATACACGATCTTTTAGCCGTGTGCGGTGCCCCCTCCACCATATTACACCTCGATAATATCGTCGCGGAGCTTAGGCGAAGCCCTGCGTCGCTAGAACATCATCATCGTCACCACGCCGTCGTGCTGACGAAACTCTCCCTCAACACTCGGCTGGATCGGAGTTCGAGGGACATCATCGAGCTGAACGTGTGCTGAACTCGGAGGTGCCGTGCGTTCGTTTATCGGTCGGATCGTGAAGACGTACGACTACATCAACCGCGTTGTGTTAACGCTTCCGCTTTTGGTCTACGAGGGTACGTGGACAACACTCTCCCCTCTCGTTGCTATGCATCACCATGATCTTGCGTGTGCGTAGGAATTTTTGTGAAATTACTACGTTCCCCAACAGTGGCATCCGAGCCTGGTTTTATGCGTTGATGCTATGCATGAGTAGAACACAAGTGAGTTGTGGGCGATATAAGTCATACTGCTTACCAGCATGTCATACTTTGGTTCAGCGGTATTGTGAGATGAAGCGGCCCGGACCGACATTACGCGTACGCTTACGCGAGACTGGTTTCACCGTTGCGAGCACTCGTTGCTTAAAGGTGACTGGCGTGTGTCTGTCTCTCTCACTTTAGTTGAACCGAGTGTGGCTACGCCCGGTCCTTGCGAAGGTTAAAACAGCACCAACTTGACAAACTATCGTTGTGGTTTTGATGCGTAGGTAAGAACGGTTCTTGCTAAGCCCGTAGCAGCCACGTAAAACTTGCAACAACAAAGTAGAGGACGTCTAAGTTGTTTTTGCAGGGCATGTTGTGATGTGATATGGTCAAGACATGATGCTATATTTTATTGTATGAGATGATCATGTTTTGTAACCGAGTTATCGGCAACTGGCAGGAGCCATATGGTTGTCGCTTTATTGTATGCAATGCAATCGCCATGTAATTGTTTTAATTTATCACTAAGCGGTAGCGATAGTCGTAAAAGCAATAGTTGGCGAGACGACAACTATGCTACGATGGAGATCAAGGTGTCGCGCCCGTGACGATGGTGATCATGATGGTGCTTCGGAGATGGAGATCACAAGCACAAGATGATGATGGCCATATCATATCACTTATATTGATTGCATGTGATGTTAATCTTTTATGCATCTTATCTTGCTTTGATTGACGATAGCATTATAAGATGATCTCTCACTAAAATTTCAAGATAAAAGTGTTCTCCCTGAGTATGAACCGTTGCGAAAGCTCTTCGTGCTGAGACACCACGTGATGATCGGGTGTGATAGGATCTACGTTCAAATACAACGGGTGCAAAACAGTTGCACACGCGGAATACTCAGGTTAAACTTGACGAGCCTAGCATATGCAGATATGGCCTCGGAACACGGAGACCGAAAGGTCGAGCGTGAATCATATAGTAGATATGATCAACATAGTGATGTTCACCATTGAAACTACTCCATCTCACGTGATGATCGGACATGGTTTAGTTGATTTGGATCACGTAATCACTTGGATGATTAGAGGGATGTCTATCTAAGTGGGAGTTCTGAAGTAATATGATTAATTGAACTTGAATTTATCATGAACTTAGTACCTGATAGTATCTTGCTTGTCTATGTTAATTGTAGATAAATGGCCCGTGCTGTTGTTCCGTTGAATTTTAATGCGTTCCTTGAGAAAGCAAAGTTGAAAGATGATGGTAGCAATTACACGGACTGGGTCCGTAACTTGAGGATTATCCTCATTGCTGCACAGAAAAATTACGTCCTGGAAGCAACGCTGGGTGCCAGGCCTCCTGCAAGAGCAACACCAGAAGTTATGAACGTCTGGCAGAGCAAAGCTGATGACTACTCGATAGTTCAGTGTGCCATGCTTTACGGCTTAGAACCGGGTCTTCAACGACGTTTTGAACGTCATGGAGCATATGAGATGTTCCAGGAGTTGAAGTTAATATTTCAAGCAAATGCCCGGATTGAGAGATATGAAGTCTCCAATAAGTTCTACAGCTGCAAGATGAAAGAGAATAGTTCTGTCAGTGAGCATATACTCAAAATGTCATGGTATAATAATCACTTTATTCAACTGGGAGTTAATCTTCCGGATGATAGCGTCATTGACAGAATTCTTCAATCACTGCCACCAAGCTACAAGAGCTTCGTGATGAACTATAACATGCAAGGGATGAATAAGACAATTCCCGAGCTCTTTGCAATGCTAAAGGCAACGAAGGTAGAAATCGAAAAGGAGCATCAAGTGTTGATGGTCAATAAGACCACTAGTTTCAAGAAAAAGGGCAAAGGGAAGAAGAAGAGGAACTTCAAGAAGAATAGCAAGCAAGTTGCTGTTGAGGAGAAGAAACCCAAATCTGGACCTAAGCCTGAAACTGAGTGCTTCTACAGCGAGCAGACTGGTCACTGGAAGCGGAACTGCCCCAAGTATTTGGCGGATAAGAAGGATGGCAAGGTTAACAAAGGTATATGTGATATACATGTTATTGATGTGTACCTTACTAATGCTCGCAGTAGCACCTGGGTATTTGATACTGGTTCTGTTGCTAATATTCGCAACTTGAAACAGGGGCTACGGATCAAGTGAAGATTGGCTAAGGACGAGGTGACGATGCGCGTGGGAAAAGGTTCCAAAGTCGATGTGATCGCGGTCGGCATGCTACCTCTACATCTACCTTCGGGATTAGTTTTAGACCTAAATAATTGTTATTTGGTGCCAGCGTTGAGCATGAACATTATATCTGGATCTTGTTTAATGCGAGACGGTTATTCATTTAAATCAGAGAATAATGGTTGTTCTATTTATATGAATAATATCTTCTATGGTCATGCACCCTTGAAGAGTGGTCCATTCTTAATGAATCTCGATAGTAGTGACACACATATTCATAATGTCGAAGCCAAAAGATGCAGAGTTGATAATGATAGTGCAACTTATTTGTGGCACTGCCGTTTAGGTCATATCAGTGTAAAGCGCATGAAGAAACTCCATACTAATGGACTTTTGGAATCACTTGATTATGAATCACTCGGTACTTGCGAACCGTGCCTCATGGACAAGATGACTACCGTTCTCCGGAACTATGGAGAGAGCAACAGATTTATTGGAAATCATACATACAGATGTATGTGGTCCGATGAATATCGAGGCTCGTGGCGGATATCGTTATTTTCTCACCTTCACAGATGATTTGAGCAGATATGGGTATATCTACTTAATGAAACATAAGTCTGAAACATTTGAAAAGTTCAAAGAATTTCAGAATGAAGTTGAAAATCATCGTAACAAGAAAATAAAATTTCTACGATCTGATCGTGGAGGAGAATATTTGAGTTACGAGTTTGGCCTACATTTGAAACAATGCGGAATAGTTTCGCAACTCACGCCACCCGGAACACCACAGCGTAATGGTGTGTCCGAACGTCGTAATCGTACTTTACTAGATATGGTGCGATCTATGATGTCTCTTACTGATTTACCGCTATCATTTTGGGGTTATGCTTTAGAGACGGCTGCATTCACTCTAAATAGGGCACCATCGAAATCCGTTGAAACGACACCTTATGAACTATGGTTTGGCAAGAAACCAAAGTTGTCGTATCTTAAAGTTCGGGGTTGCGATGCTTATGTGAAGAAACTTCAACCTGATAAGCTCGAACCTAAATCAGAGAAATGTGTCTTCATAGGATACCCAAATGAGACTGTTGGGTACACCTTCTATCATAGATCCGAAGGCAAGACATTCGTTGCTAAGAATGGATCCTTTCTAGAGAAGGAGTTTCTCTCGGAAGAAGTGAGTGGGAGGAAAGTAGAACTTGATGAGGTAACTGTACCTGCTCCCTTATTGGAAAGTAGATCATCACATAAACCAGTTTCTGCGACACCTACACCAATTAGTGGGGAAGTTAATGATAATGATCATGAAACTTCAGATCAAGTTATTACTGAACCTCGTAGGTCAACCGGATTAAGATCCGCACCAGAGTGGTACGGTAATCCTGTTCTGGAGGTTATGTTACTAGACCGTGACGAACCTACGAACTATGAAGAAGCGATGGTGAGCCCAGATTCCGCAAAATGTCTTGAGGCCATGAAATCCGAGATGGGATCCATGTATGAGAACAAAGTATGGACTTTGGTTGACTTGCCCGATGATCGGCAAGCCATTGAAAATAAATGGATCTTCAAGAAGAAGACTAATGCTGAAGGTAATGTTACTGTCTATAAAGCTCGACTTGTTGCGAAAGGTTTTCGACAAGTTCAAGGGATTGACTACGATGAGACCTTCTCACCCGTAGCGATGCTTAAGTCTGTCCGAATCATGTTAGCAATTGCCGCATTTTATGATTATGAAATTTGGCAAATGGATGTCAAAACTGCATTCCTGAATGGATTTCTGGAAGAAGAGTTGTATATGATGCAACCGGAAGGTTTTGTCGATCCAAAGGGAGCTAACAAGGTGTGCAAGCTCCAGCGATCCATTTATGGACTGGTGCAAGCCTCTCGGAGTTGGAATAAACGCTTTGATAGTGTGATCAAAGCATTTGGTTTTATACAGACTTTTGGAGAAGCATGTATTTACAAGAAAGTGAATGGGAGCTCAGTAGCATTTCTGATATTATATGTGGATGACATATTGCTGATTGGAAATGATATAGAATTTCTGGATAGCATAAAGGGATACTTGAATAAGAGTTTTTCAATGAAAGACCTCGGTGAAGCTGCATATATATTAGGCATTAAGATCTATAGAGATAGATCAAGACGCTTAATTGGACTTTCACAATGCACATACCTTGACAAAGTTTTGAAGAAGTTCAAAATGGATCAAGCAAAGAAAGGGTTCTTGCCTGTACTGCAAGGTGTGAGATTGAGTAAGACTCAATGCCCGACCACTGCAGAAGATAGAGAGAAGATGAAAGATGTTCCCTATGCTTCAGCCATAGGCTCTATCATGTATGCAATGCTGTGTACCAGACCTAATGTGTGCCTTGCTATAAGTTTAGCAGGGAGGTACCAAAGTAATCCAGGAGTCGATCACTAGACAGCGGTCAAGAACATCCTGAAATACCTGAAAAGGACTAAGGATATGTTTCTCATTTATGGAGGTGACAAAGAGCTCATCGTAAGTGGTTACGTTGATGCAAGCTTTGACACTGATCCGGACGATTCTAAATCGCAAACCGGATACGTATTTACATTGAACGGTGGAGCTGTCAGTTGGTGCAGTTCTAAGCAAAGTGCCGTGGCGGGATCTACGTGTGAAGCGGAGTACATAGCTGCTTCGGAAGCAGAAAATGAAGGAGTCTGGATGGAGGAGTTCATATCTGATCTAGGTGTCATACCTAGTGCATCGGGGCCAATGAAAATCTTTTGTGACAATACTGGTGCAATTGCCTTAGCAAAGGAATCCAGATTTCACAAGAGAACCAAGCACATCAAAAGACGCTTCAATTCCATCCGGGATTTAGTCCAGGTGGGAGACATAGAAAGTTGCAAGATACATACAGATCTGAATGTTGCAGACCCGTTGACTAAGCCTCTTCCACGAGCAAAACATGATCAGCACCAAGACTCCATGGGTGTAAGAATCATTACTATGTAATCTAGATTATTGACTCTAGTGCAAGTGGGAGACTGAAGGAAATATGCCCTAGAGGCAATAATAAAGTATTATTTATTTCCTTATATCATGATAAATGTTTATTATTCATGCTAGAATTGTATTAACCGGAAACATAATACATGTGTGAATACATAGACAAACAGAGTGTCACTAGTATGCCTCTACTTGACTAGCTCGTTAATCAAAGATGGTTATGTTTCCTAGCCATAGACATGAGTTGTCATTTGATTAACGGGATCACCTCATTAGGAGAATGACGTGATTGACTTGACCCATTCCGTTAGCTTAGCACTCGATCGTTTAGTATGTTGCTATTGCTTTCTTCATGACTTATACATGTTCCTATGACTATGAGATTATGCAACTCCCGTTTACCGGAGGAACACTTTGTGTGCTACCAAACGTCACAACGTAACTGGGTGATTATAAAGGTGCTCTACAGGTGTCTCCAAAGGTACTTGTTGGGTTGGCGTATTTCGAGATTAGGATTTGTCACTCCGATTGTCGGAGAGGTATCTTTGGGCCCACTCGGTAATGCACATCACTATAAGCCTTGCAAGCATTGTGACTAATGAGTTAGATGCGGGATGATGTATTACGGAACGAGTAGAGAGACTTGCCGATAATGAGATTGAACTAGGTATCGAGATACCGACGATCGAATATCGGGCAAGTAACATACCGATGACAAAGGGAACAACGTATGTTGTTATGCGGTCTGACCGATAAAGATCTTCGTAGAATATGTGGGAACCAATATGAGCATCCAGGTTTCGCTATTGGTTATTGACCAGAGAGGTGTCTCGGTCATGTCTACATAGTTCTCGAACCCGTAGGGTCCGCACGCTTAAAGTTACGATGACAGTTATATTATGAGTTTATATGTTTTGATGTACCGAAGGTTGTTCGGAGTCCCGGATGTGATCACGGACATGACAAGGAGTCTCGAAATGGTCGAGACATAAAGATTGATATATTGGAAGCCTATGTTTGGACATCGGAAGTGTTCCGGGTGAAATCGGGATTTTTCCGGAGTACCGGGAGGTTACCGGAA
The DNA here is from genome assembly GCF_018294505.1 of Triticum aestivum. Classification (NCBI taxonomy): domain Eukaryota; kingdom Viridiplantae; phylum Streptophyta; class Magnoliopsida; order Poales; family Poaceae; genus Triticum; species Triticum aestivum. The sequence goes on from NC_057814.1 coordinate 88,692,104, forward strand.
CCCCCCGGTAACTTAATGGGCCTTAGTGGGCCTAGGTGGAAGAGAGGAGAGGAGGCGAGGGCAGGGCCGCACCCCCTTCCCCCCAGTCCGAATAGGACAAGGAGAGGGGGCCGGCGCCCCCCCTTCCTTCCTCCCCTCCACCTCTTCCCCTCTTCAACTCCTGGTCCAACATGGAAAGGGGGGGAGTCCTACTCCCGGTAGGAGCAGGACTCCTCCTGGCGCGCCTCTACCTCCTAGGCCGGCGGCCTCCCCCTTGCACCTTTATATACGGGGGCAGGGGGGCACCTCTCTACACACAATTGATACACGATCTTTTAGCCGTGTGCGGTGCCCCCCTCCACCATATTACACCTCGATAATATCGTCGCGGAGCTTAGGCGAAGCCCTGCGTCGGTAGAACATCATCATCGTCACCACGCCGTCGTGCTGACGAAACTCTCCCTCAACACTCGGCTGGATCGGAGTTCGAGGGCCATCATCGAGCTGAACGTGTGCTGAACTCGGAGGTGCCGTGCGTTCGGTACTTGATTGGTCGGATCGTGAAGACGTACGACTACATCAACCGCGTTGTGTTAACGCTTCCGCTTTTGGTCTACGAGGGTACATGGACAACACTCTCCCCTCTCGTTGCTATGCATCACCATGATCTTGCGTGTGCGTAGGAATTTTTTTGAAATTACTACGTTCCCCAACAGTGGCATCCGAGCCTGGTTTTATGCGTTGATGCTATGCACAAGTAGAACACAAGTGAGTTGTGGGCGATATAAGTCATACTGCTTACCAGCATGTCATACTTTGGTTCAGCGGTATTGTGAGATGAAGCACGTGAAGAGCTTGGGCAGTTGTCATCAAAAGGTACCAATATCGTTCTCTCATACGATAGGGTTGGCTGGCTAGTGATATTTTTTCACACACACTCTCTCTCTCTCTTTCTCTTTCCTCTCATTTACCTAGGAGCACGTGAAGAGCTTGGGCAGTTGTTGCCTTCCACTATGTGGCTGATGCCATTTTTCTCAAAAGTATGCCACATAATACGCATCGATGTCAAATCAAAAGATTTTGGCACTGCTCTCGTGATGTAAGGGAGTTGGCACCGCTGTGCACACAGACCCACATGTATAAACAAATCAATCAAACCAACGACACCAGCCTCTCACTCTCCCAAACAAGTGTTTTTATTGCCTGAGTCCTCTCTCTCCCACGCATGTGTTTTTTCATTGCGTGAGTTAATTTGGCACCGGAGCAAAATACGTGATCCAGATTGGGGCACAAGTGAATTTGGCACGTGTTTTGGCCTACATAGTGGAGGGCCGTTATAGCCCACTTTTGTAGTACCTCGTATTTAGTGTAAAATTTGGACCGTAGATTTACCTAAGAAAATGCCAATGCATGTCACCAAAAATTATACCATTTGAAATCATGTTGAAATACGAATCCAACGATATAATTTTTAGTGACATGCATTAACATTTTGTCAGTTAAATCTATGGTTAAATTTTGATACTACAAAATAGGAAGAGTAAACCAGGACGGAGGTAGTACTTGCTCTTAGGGTAACCATAGAGTTATTAGTCTAAGTTACTTTCCACTATGACTGGCCTAGGCTACTATAGTAGTACAACAACAACAAAAACGATACAGGTGATCACGGGACGCTGCTTCAGTTACTTAACTGCAGGTGCAGTTGGGTCACTGGCATGTGGGCCCAAGAGGCATCTCGCCCACATGTAAGTGACGCAACTGCACCTGCTGTTATGTCACTGAAGCTCAGTCCGTGATCACGCAAGAAAAAATACTAAAAACATTTCTTTCGGTGCAGTGCGTAGATGCAATTTTGAACACTACACTTGTCATCGTAATTTGGGAAAATTATGAAAAAAATTGAGCTACGTCGTGATTACCGTTTACTAATAGGAAAGAAGTTTCACCTCCATGAGTAGCTTCTCCATGCACGGAAAGCATGTAAGGAATCCAACAAGTTGATCTAGATTGGGGCCAATAGATTTTATTGCCAAGATCTTCACTGTGCGCATAGACTGGGTCAAGCTTGTGGGAATCATTTTCTGGAAGACGGTCGTAAATAAATCAAGAAGAAATTTAAAAATTTGAATTTTAAGAAGACAGAGAAGAAGATGAGTGCTGTACCTGAATGATTATGGATCCAATAAAGAGTTCGGAGAATTTTGCAGACCAGTACACCAGCACTGTCAATTTCGGCACGGTCATTGACCCAGATTTTTGTTGGACCTTCTAGATCAGATACAAGCAATCTCTCAAGGAAAGGCACATTCTCAATGACCATAACGTGGAATAGCTAGAGTGATCTCTTCCCAATTGATGTCTTGTTGTGGGGCCAGCAAGACACAAAAATCCACCGGAGATTCGTCGAGGCGATGTGGAGGCTAATGAACCCGTGGATCTGCTCAAGATGAAGGTACTCGAGCGCAGTACAGCTGCGGAGCAGGTGCTCCATAGCCTGCTTCGAGATGCCAACGTCGAAGAGGTCGAGCTGCTTGAGTTGAGGGAGAAGAAGGGCGGGCGCGGCATTAATCTGGGGAAGATAGCAGGAGCTGAAGCTGGCGCGGTGCAGCGTTGGCGTGAGGCGGAGCGCGGACGGCGACAGAGAGCGACATCGTCCAGCTTCAAAGCTGAGCTCCTCGAGCTGATCTAGGGCGGGGGATAAGAACCACTCAGCGAACATGGCTTGGACCTTGCAGTTGGTACTGAACATGCGGATGTCAAGGCGTCTGGCTGGCCAGGGTGCGATGAAAGGATCTTGGAGACTGCGGCCATGCGTTTGCAATCCCCGTCGCAGAGGGAGCTGTCGATGGTGAGGTTGAGGGGGACGCGGCGCCAGAGGGGTCGCCACCACCGGGAGAGCAGGGCGGTCCGCACGGCAGATTTGGTGGGGAGGAGGCCGATGATGACGAGCAGCATGTCGTCGGGGAGGCTGCGGAAGAAGTCCAGGCTCGCCGGATGCTATTTTGGCTCGAGCCGCCTCCACTTGTTGGCTGCCTTGCCGTCCTTCTGTGCATGCCGCCGCGTAGTGGTGAATTGTGTGCGAGTCAGTCCTTCACGCGAAAGAAGTGTGTCCTCAATGGGCCCTCAGTTTACTAGCGTGCAGGGTGCTACCTCGAGTGGTTTCAACTTTGTTTACTTCACCGCGTGTCAGATGGGCCTCTAGTTTATTTATTTTCACCCACTGCCACATGGGCCAGCACATGAAGATATAGAACACAAGCTGACAAGGCATCATGTGGACTGGTTGACTGGTCAACTAAACAATATATGGAGCTATACGCTGACACGATGAGCGTATAATCCATCGGTATAGAGAGTTCGAGTGAGAGGGGAGGCCCGTGAGAGATACTCCATATATGCCGGAGAGAAAGAGCTACTCCCTCCGTTCGATAATGTAGTGCCAACACTTTTTTTAAAGTCAAACTTTTGCAACATTGACCAAGTTTATAAAGAAATTACTTATATCTGCAATACCAAAGATAAAAGATAGTATGAAGTAAGTACACGTTGTGATGAATCTAATGATCGTTCCAGATGTAAATGTTTTTCTCCACATATACCTGGTCAAACTTTTCTGAGGTTTGACTTTTCAAAACATCCATATTCTTATGGACGTGAGAGAGTCCCTAACTAGAGAAAGAGAGTAAGAGAGAGAGTGTGTGTGAAATAGAAAGAGTAAGTGAAAAAAGTGTGTGTGCGTGTGTGAAAGAGACATGGACAACACACGATAAAAGTAGAGAAAAGGCGTGTGTGTCTTATGCAAACATATCACACATGCATCTTCGACAACGGAAGCAAGGTGAGGAGATAGTGTGTGGTTGTTTGCAACCGAGAGAGAAGACCCCTAGCACGTGGCCAATAGGGATCTGACAAGCAAGGGAGAGAGGTCGGGAGAGACATACGGAGAAAATGCAGACATGGGGAGGAGAGAGTGTATGTTTGTGATAGAGAGATCCCCTGGAGATCGTGATGGGACTACATGGGTGGGAGATCGAGTGACAAGGTGTGTGCGCGATAGAAGATACCCCGAGAGATATCAAGATAGACGTATGGATTCAAGGAGACAATACGTGTGTTCCTGATGGCTAGTGAGAGATAATTATACTTAGGGGGGTGTGTAAGCCTATGATGGAGTGAGGGATTATGGTACTTAGGGGGGTGCGTGTCACATAGAGAGAGAACAAGGGCGGAGAGTGTTGGATGGGTCTATATGTAGCGCGAGCGAGACATGCGTATGTGTGAACCAGGGAGATATAAAGTTTGAGAGATATAGAGGAGCCCCAATAAGGCTAACTGATGCGTCAGATAGCTGAGAGGGGGAAAGAGATATTCCATCCGCTCGATAATGCAGTGCAGGTAAAAAAAATTAGAAGTCAAACTTTGGAAACATTGATCAGGTTTACACAAATGTTATTTATATCTACAATGCCAAAGATACATCATACGAAACTGCATCTCATGATGAATCTAATGGTATATGTTTGGCGTTCTATATGTAAATGTTTTTCTCCACGTACGTGATCAAACTTTGTGATGTTTGACTTTTCAATAAATCTATATGCTATGGACCGAAGAGAGTGCCTAAGTCGAGAGAGGTCAAGTGCGTGTGAAGGAGAATGAGTGAGTGTGCAGAAAGAGTATGTGTGTGAAAGAGAAAGGGACAACAAACGATAAATTAGAGAGAGTGTGTGTGTTTTCGTTTCTTATGCAAACATATCACGCATGCATCTCCGAGATAGAAAAGCGAGGTGAGGAGATACACGAAGATAGCTAGTGCGTGATTGTTTGCAACGGAGAGAGACACCCCTATAGCACATGTCCAATAGAGGTCTAGACAACAAGGAACAAAGGCCGAGAGGGACACATGGAGAACATGGACGCATGGGGAGGGAGAGAGGGTGTGTTTGTCATAGAGAGATCCCGTCAAGATCGTGAGGGGACTTATATGGGTGGGAGATCGAGGGAGGTGCGTGCGAGATAGAAAGATGCCCCGAGAGAAATCGAGATAGACCATGCACATGTTTCTGATGGAGAATAAGATTAGCTAGTCATATACATATATGGTGGGGGGGGACTGCGTGTGCCTACATTTGAGTGAGAGACCATCATACTTGCCTAGGCATGAGATTGTGTGTGTGTGTGTGCGTGTGAGATGGAGAGATAACGAGGGAGAGAGATAAAGTTTTAGATGGGTCTATCGAGTGCGAGTGAGATATGCATGTTTATGTGTGACCCAGGTAGATGGAGAGTTTGAGAGATAGATGGAAAAGCTCTGAGGCGACAGAGTGGTGCGTGAGAGAGTTACAGGCAACGAGCCAAGGAATTTGTGTGCATCCAATGAGTGCACCCAAGATATTTAGCTTGGACTAGAGAATCATACATAGTGTGCGAGAGAGACCTATAGAGGGAGTATATATGCATGCGAACTAGAAAGACCCCCCCACCACAGACACAAAGAGAGAGAGAGAGGGCGACGGAGAGAGACGGAGAGAGAGGGAGAGGGACCAACAAGGTTTGTGTGTTGGATGCATGCGACAGAATTGAAGATTGTCGGCGAGAGAGAGAGAGAGGGAGAGAGAGAGAGAGAGAGAGAGGAGAGAGAGAGCAGGAGTCCGGGAGAGGGGGAGGTCGCGTTTTATGCATCAAAGACTGATATAAACTTGCATTCAAAATTTTAAATTGGACAACATGTTGTCTGAAATCCACACATGAACGGAGATATGCGTATATCAAACAAGTTCATTAATTTGACTATCAACATGTTCATGGAGTACTATAATAATGTACAACATGCTACTCGATTGAGGTGTTTAATTTTGGATTTAGTTCACTATTTTGACCTGGTGAATGAGCTATTTCATTGAATCGAGATATTTCATTTTGGGTTTGATTCCCGTTTTTGAGTGGGTCAACTATTTGTCATATAGTAAATCGCTAGCAACGAGCATGTAAAAACACATTACTCCCGAGCATCATCTCTCCATCTAAAAAAGAAGTGGCAAGCTAATATTTCAAAATTTGTTTCGAATCGACTTGGTAAGGTAGACGTGGATGCTCGTTCTCCAAAAATTTGAATGAACCGTTAAACACCCTCTGCTCGGTGGAATTTGCCCGAGCAAATAAATGGGAGACGCGAAATTACCGGCCTATGTGGGACACACATCAATTGGCCCGTTGTACATCGAGGGTAGGTTCATAACTTCATCCAAGCGCGCCTTCTCCTCGGCCGAAATGACATGTGCCGAATAATTCATAATCCATGGTCGGCAAAACGCCCTCTCCTCGCCCGAAATAGCTCGCGCCCATTATTTCAAAACACGCTCTCCTCGCCCGAAATCGCTCGCGCCCACTATATTTCAAAACACCCCCTCCTCACCCGAAATCTCTCGCGCCCACTATATTTCAAAACGCGCCCTCCTCGCCCGAAATCGCTCGCGCCCAGTATATTTCAAAACACGCCCTCCTCGCCCGAAATCGCTCGCGCCCACTATTTGGGAGAAGCAAAGTTACTCTACTATCCCCGACCCTCAGTACACAGACCCAAGCCAAGAAGCCTAAAGGCAGGGGTAGAACTGTAACTCCTCCGGCCACATTTCAGACAAATGCGTCCGTAATACATGCTTCCCCCTCCCAATTCCCCATTCATACCTCGTGGGTGTCAAATCACCTTCTCCCGAGCCGCGAAACCTCAGCCCCTCCTCCATGGCGCCCCCACCGCACCAAATTCACAGCCGCCCTCCTCTCTAATCCCGGAGACGTTGTCCATTTGCCGTCATGCACTGGGCCGTGTGCCTCTTACTCCGTGCTGCCGGAACTGCCTCGACGACGGCTGCATGAACCGTACCAGAGCTGACTCACCCCCGTCGTTGTTCATGGAGCCAGAGCGGCTCCAACTTTGGACCCGTCCAGAGCCCCGGTGCTGCTTCCCCGTAGCCGTCGACCATCGCGACATCTCTACTTCCCTGCCGCCGGTAGACACTGCAACCACGCCGGCCTCACCGACTAGGCAGCTGGAGCTGCCTACTTTGCCGGCCGCCAGATAGGTCGCACCCACATCTCAAATCACTTTATTTAGGCGTCACTTGTCTGAATTTTTATTCAGGGCCAAATGATTCCCAATGGGAAGCAGCACCCCTCGAGCCGGCGCAGCTCCTAGGCTGTCGGTTGGTTGGTGTCTAACATAAGGGTGCGGGGGCGCAAGTTCGCCACGGAAGCAACGCTTAGATGGCTATCTTAGAGTTGCGTGGGTTGAAGGTACTGCCGTCGCCGGATCTGGATGACGCCGAGTCTTTGTGGATTGGCCCGGGGGCGGCGCAACCACGGTAGTGCGGTGGGGCAGGGAGCGGGGTTTTGGTCGGGGCCACGGACGGCAGAGGCAGGCTGCTCTACCGGTGATAGCTAGCTCTTCGGGGAAGATTCCGAACAGTGTCAGCCGGGAGGCACAAGACGGCCATCAAGCCATCCGGCGTAGATCGGACAGTACCAAAATAAAATAAGATCATGTGAACCCAATTTAGTCTTCAGTCAACAAACGTGTGACCACTCTCGTACCTTGCTGTTGATCTCTTAAGGTATTTCATCAGATCAAAGAGATGTGTCGTTCTTAACATTATGCGTTTTCTGCATCTTCAGCCACACCGTCTTCCGAGTCACCGCAGCTGCTCCAGCAAGGGAAGCATGCAACAGAAGGGAGCTATAGTCCCCACTCAACAGTTCCCTCCATCGAATGCGCATGCCCGACATGGACAGCCACAACAACTGCAGGGCCATCCACAAGTCAGCACATGATGCTCACTCCTATGGGTGGCGGCCAGATAGGTTGTACCCTCATCTTACTTGTGTGCAACATTTATTCATCTAAGAATTGAAAATAGATTTCACTGTATATTCATGCTGATCTCTTACAGGTCTTGTTCAGGAGTTAACATTGTTCCATAGTTCAGCTAAGAGACTTGTTCTTTAGGTAACGTTGTACCATAGTTATCATCCATCAGCCAATGCTATCCCACAGGCTGGTGATTATAGTATTATACCACTTCTAGTATAACCTATGTTGTTCCTTAATACTCTTGTGTGCCATCTAGTTAATCTCGAGTACAAAGGATACATATTCTGTATCTTTCATCTCTGTTCTCCCTTTAGTTTTTGAGACCTGTTGCTGCTAGTTAACCCCAGTCCTACTATTTATGTCGTCTCCTACAGGCACTCATTACATAAATCTAACTACTAGTTGTCTTCCATGCATGTCAGATATAATTGCACACACTGATTTATCCACAAGAACCTCACGGAGCAATGTAACGGCCAACAAACTTGACGTCAATGATACCAAATATGATGGAACATGTAAAGGCAGTTCTTCACAAGACTTGCAGAAAGATGATGAATCCTATTCACCCCATAAGGTCCTTGCTCTAACTTGGCCCTTGATATGGGTACAACATGCATATAATGTCCTGGAGTGCATCTACTCTGTTGCAATGCCTTGTGCTTGGCCTGCTGATCATGCATGTAAATATGGCATGCCTTCCTGTTTTTCAGTACCTATTCCATTCATGATAACATGTTTTCAAATTCAAGTACTGTCATTCTACTCTGTCGCAATGCCATATGCTTAGTTTGGACATCATGCTTCTCAATATCTTATGCATTGTTATTCATCAGTATGTACTTCATCTGTCTACCATACCATGTTTTTTTACATTGAAGTGTTGTTCTAGTGGTCTCTTGCGATGCCATCTTAGTTTCCCAATCATACACGCATATGTTGCTTTAGTGTTTTTCTGTATGTATTCCGCTAGCATGCAGTTTTAGATTCAAGTAGTGTTTTTTTACACTCTTGTCCTGTCGTATCCCTAGCTCTTACATCATACTCCCTCCGTCCGGATTACATGTCGCAGAAATGGATAAAACTGGATGTATCTAGAACTGAAATACGCCTAGACCCATCCATTTATTTCCGGATGGAGGGAATACATGTCAATATTTCATGCCTTTCTATTCTTCAGTACCTATTCCATCTCTGTTGGAGCATGTTTTATAATTGAAGCACCATTCTTCTATATAAGGCATGCAAGAGGAAGACGTCTATGTTAGAATCTGAAGGGTTACAAACCAGGTCTTTGCAAATGATCCAAATGCCAGGAGATAATAAACCAACTCCGGTTTTCATAGATACTGCTCCAGGACAGAGAAACCCAACTCCCATTGATAATAAGCAGATTCCAGTGGCCAAAGAACTAGTCCGCTCCAGTCCAGCAAAAATATGTCAACTCCATTCTAAGAAGCGTGTGCGTATCCTCGCACCATGAAATTTTATAGAATTCTGATCATATTTTCTACATGTTTCTTACCCATCTCTCTTTTAGAAAATAAGCTTAAATGATAGAAGACTTTCTGCACTAGGATCATATTCGAGGAAACTATCTTGTGGGAATTCTCTGTGCTCCAATGCTGATGTAAGTACCTGTTGAATATCACTATATTTTTACATTAGCATGTATTTTGTTAATCGGCATGAATCCAACCTTTATCTGATCTAAATTTAGTTGTAGCAAAATGTATAATTAAAGGCGACAATGCTGATTTTTGTAAGGAAAACTGCCTGGTAGTTTTGCATACTGAGCTGCATGAGTTTACTATCTCATATCATGCACATTACTTAATAGTAGTGCTGCTCTGGTTGCCCATTCATTCATTCATTCATTGTGTCAATGTTGCTTTCTTATTACCTTACCTGGCTAATGATAGCTATGCCATATTGTGTTAATTTGGTGTAGGCTGGTGTCACTACTGGAACCAGCCGGCAAAGGCATAGATCACGGACGGCAAACTGTCCGGATGACCACGTGCCAGCAAAGGCCTTCTTTGCCATCCGCTTCTTAGAAACGGACGGCAAAGGATTATGCCGTTCGCCATCCGAGGCCAGCAGACGGCAAAGATAGCGGACGGCAGTGCGGTGGCGTGAGAGCCGTTAGGGGTTAACGGCGCTCTTTGCCATCTGCCAGCGGACGGCAAAGAGTCAAAGCTCTTTGCCGTTCGCTGACAGATAGCAAAGAGCCTAGCTAGGCAGCACTGGGAAGCTGCCACGTGTCCAGATATGCCGTCCGCCAGCAGACGGCAAGGAGGTTTGAATCTTTGCCGTCTGCTGGCAGACAGCATAGCTGGTCACTTTGTCGTCTGCCAGCAGATGGCAAAATGACCAAATGGCAGCCAGTGTTCCCAGTTTGCATAGGTGATTGCCACGTGTCCTCTTTGCCGTCTGCTAGCGGACGGCAAAGAGGCTATATATCCCCTGTTTTTTTTAAATCCCATTAATTACACATGGTTTCAAACACAGATTTACATGCATACAAATCCAACATATCCAACATCTTGTCCAACAACATATTTCATCCAATCCAACAACATAGTTCAACAAAGTCCAACATATCCATATATACATAACCAGAAACAAGTTTCCAACAACATATCCATATAGACATACATATCCAAACAAGTTTTCATAAACAACAAGGAAGAACCAAAAGAACAGTACACTCCATGAATCCAAGCTTCCTCATGTAAAGCAAATCTGCAAATTGGGAAAGATGAAAGTTAGAAGAAGAAGAAGAAGATTTTTTTCTCTTTCTTTTCCTCCCCTCCTCTTCTTTATCTTCTTCTTCTTCTAACTAAGGTAGGTAAAAATGTCATTTTATTGCTAAGCTAGGTAAAAATGCTAAGTGTAGGTCATTTTAGAGATAAGGTAGGTAAATAGGTCATTTTGGAGCTTAGTAAGGTTATTATGTCATTTTCGAGAAAAATAAGCTAAGTCTATATCATTTTGGAGCTAACAAATATTATCATGCCATTTTTTACCTAAGTATGCTAAGTATGTCATAAATGAACTGAATAAGCTCAGTATAGCTTATTTTTTATCTAACTTAGGTAATTATGCCATTTAGGAGGAAAATAAGCTAAGTATCCATTTGTAAAGCAAAACACTAGAGAAAACTTACCCTCATCACAACAAATGTGATGAAGATCGCAACTAAGATAACAATTGATCCAACGGCATAATGATACCAAGCCTCATTATCAATGGCATATTTTCTAATCTTCTTAAGCTTCAAGCGCATTGCATCCATCTTCAAGCGCATTGCATTCATCTTCATCTTGTGATCATCGATGACATCGGCAACATACAACTCCAATGTCATCTTCTCTTCTTCAATTATTTTAATTTTTTCATTCAAATACTCATTTTCTTTTTCAACTAAATTTAACTTCTCGACAAGAGGGTCCGTTTCAAATTCCAGTTCACATACCTCCTAGATTAAAATATCTCTATGTCAACTTGATGGCCATAATTGTCATAAATGCGAAATGCAACAAATAGTTATGAAAGAGAATTTACCACATCCGAATCATAAAGCGGGTGAGGGCCGACCGGGACGGAAATCAAGACCATAGCGCTATGTATAAGAAACAATCATACAAAGTAAGAAAATTATAAATACCAACTATATAAATCATACAATCATACAAATAACTTTATAAATCAAGTACAACATAAAAGTTTGAATACCTAATAATCCTTATCGGTAATGACGTGCTCGTCATCATCATTAATAAAAGCATCATCATCATCACTATCGATAATGACGTGCTCATCATCATCATTAATAAATGCATCATCATGTGGAAGGCCACCTTTACGTAATCCTTCAAGCATTGACAGGTCATCTGCAGCAGTAACTTCTTCTTCTTCCGGCTCTTCTTTGTTCTGGCTCAGGGGTGAAGTCGGATTCACTATCATTGTCTACTTCAATGTTCTGGGGTGGAGTAGAGCGGTTCTTGAAACATTTTTTGGAAAGACGTGTTTCTTGGAAGAATTCTCCTTCGTCATATGTGTCTTGGTTAATGTCAGGTTCATAATCCTTTTCATTGGGGGGAGGTGGTCTAACACGTGGCGGCACTTCATAAACGACGTCCCAACCACTGAGATTTGGATCACTTTGACAGGCCCACGGTAGATAGAAAACTTGGGTTGCCTGTTGAGCCGTAATATAGACATCGGGAACATCCAAATGGGTGCTTTGTTTGATTTCGACTAGCCCTATATGTTCATGAGTCCTTCTAGTCTCCCTCGGCTGGAACCAATAACATCTGAAGACTACGACGTTTGGTGGGTTTTCACCATAGAATTCAAGTTCATAAATTGCTTCAACTCTTCCATAATACTCGATACCTCCTTCGCCGATAGCAGAGACACAACAATTTGTAGACTTTCGGTCGGCCATAGATAGCTCTTTGCCATACGTACGAAAGCGATACCCGTTGATGTCGTATTTGTCAAATGAACGGACCTTATAGTCAAAACCATTAGCTACTTGTCTCAATTCGGCATCCATAATCTCTGAATTAGCCTACAAGTTTAATACGAAAGGATTGTTGCATTAGTCGCAAATTAGCCAAAGAAAAGAAAGGGTCTAATGGAAATTACCTTTTTTTTAACCAAGAGATGAAACCGGGATATTCGGCTCCTTGTTTTGCCAGAAGCTCATACTCTTCGACGGAATCCTTTTGGATCACTGCTCCATACGAGAATATGGCGACGTATCGACTGCATCAAATATCCAGGAATAAGAGAAGTTCAAAGGAATTAGAAGTTGTGAAACAATGTACCGAGATCTTACTCGATGTACGGCCGCACTTCTGTTAGGTTGTTGAAGAGATACAGCGAAATGGTCCGCCATTCTTCAACATCCAACCTTACTGGTTTCCAACCACCGGCTGGTGCGAGATTCCCTTTGAATAGGCTGAGGTTGGATTGACCCTTTTGAGGTTTGTCAGCATTGTACCGAGGCTTCGGATTATGCAAATGACGATTTTTGGCTTCGTAGTGTGCTGTCACGAAGTTTGCCGCCACCTCAGTGATGAATGCCTCCGCCATCGATGCTTCTATTCTATGTTTATTTTTACATTTTTCTCGAACCGTCTTCTGCATCCTCTCAGTTGAGTAGCACCAACGATTTTGCACAGGCCCCCCCAATCGTGCCTTGGTCGGGAGATGCAAAATCAAGTGTTGCATTGGATTAAAGAAGCTTGGCGGAAAGATCTTCTCTAACTTGCAGATCAACTCCCGCGCCAACTGTCCCATTTCTTCTAGGAGCCCAGGCGATAGTTCTTTCGCACAAAGAACACGGAAGAAATAGCTCAGCTCTGCCAGTACTAGCCATTCATCCTCAGGGATGAAGCCACACAACATCACCGGCATTATCCGCTCAATCCATATGTGCCAATCATGACTTTTTAGACCAAATATTTTCAATTTTTGAAGACTCGCTCCCCTCTTTAGATTTGCTGCATACCCATCGGGGAACATCAACTGCATTTTCACCCACAAAATAATTTCCTTCATAGCTGGCCTTCCAAGTTTGAACCATGCCTTTCGCTTCGTCCAGTTCCCCTTTCCTTTCGGTTCTTTCATGTTTTGTAACGGTCTATCACATAGCTCCACTTGATCGACTCTAGCCTTAGTATTATCCTTTGATTTCCCCTCTATGTTGAACAATGTACCAAAAATGGCTTCGGCGATATTCTTTTCAGTGTGCATCATGTCGATGTTGTGTGGGAAAGGAGGGCTTTGAAGTAAGGCAGATCCCAGAAGCATGTCTTGTGAGTCCAGGCGTGTTCCTTATTATACCCCTTGAAATACCCTGGACGCTCTGGATCTGGCTCGAGAGCGTTTAACTGATCTAGGGTCTGTTGGCCTGTCAACGCAGGTGGTGCAGAGTGTTTGACAACTCTACCTTTGATGAAGTTCTTCTTGTCTTTCCTGAACTTATGGCCAGGATGTAGAAACGGTCTATGCAAGTCGAAGCAACTATACTTGTGCCCTGCCGTCAGGCAGCGAAACTCAAGAGCTCCCTTGCATGTGGGGCACGGGAACCTTCCAAGCACGCACCAGCCAACGAATAGCGCATACCCCGGCAAGTCATGCGTCGAGTACATGTACCAGGCACGCATTATGAAGTTCTGTTTGCTAAAGGCGTCATATGTATTGAACCCATTACCCCAAGCTTCTTGCAATTCGTCCTTAAGAGGCTGCATGTACACATTCATATTCTTCCCCGGATAGTTGGGCCCTGGAATTATCAACGTCAGGAAAATGTTCTTTCTTTGCATAATCTGCCCCGGGGGAGATTGAGTGGAATGACAAACACGGGCCAACAGCTGTATAGGGTTGCCATCTGACCAAACACACTGAACCCATCTGTGCTGACGGCGACTCGAGGATGCCTTGGATCTGCCGTTTTTTCCTTATGTAGTGCGTCGAAGCGCTTCCACGCTTCACCATCCGATATGTGCACCATCATCACATTCCCTTCTGCATCTAGTTCGGTTCTTTTGCCCGTTTTGTGCCATGTCATCTGTCTGGCCGTCTCTTCGACCATGAAAAGACGTTGAAGTCTTGGTATGATTGGCATATACCGAAGAACATTAACGGGTATTTTGGTCTGCGTCTTCTCACCCATACCGTTGTCTACCACAACATACCTGGAAGAATTGCAAATGGGACAATAGTTCAAGTCCTCATACTGAAGCCTAAATAAAACACATCCTTTCTCACAGGCATGTATCTTCTCATAGGGCATCTTAAGTGCATGGAGGATTTTGTCTGACTGGTACAAGTTTGGAGGTAGCACATGGCCTTTGGGTAGAAATCGTCTGAATACTGTCATCATCGCATCGTAGCATTCTCTGCCCAAGTTGAATTGAACTTTCAAAGCCATTATTTGTGAGATGGCATCCAGCTGACAAAGCTCAGTGTGCTCGTGGAGAGGATGTTTTGAGGACTCTAACATTTCAGTGAAGGCCTTTGCAGATTCCTCCATCTCCTTGTCCGAGTCCCGAGCATCGTCAAAGTCTTGCACCATGTCTGCGGTCCCGATACCATGCTCGTCGTTGCGATGACGAACCACCTCGGCTGTGGCACGTTGGGCAGACTCACCATGTAATGTCTAGACCGTGTAACCAGGCGTAAAACCAAATTTCTGTAGGTCTTTATTCATTTCAAGCTCGTCCCTCTTTTTATAGTTGTCGCAACGGGCACAGAGGCACCAGCTAAATTCCTGGCCATTTGCAAATGCGGCTCTAACAAACCCCTTGTTGTTGTTAACCATTCCTTGGTCCAAACTTTCTGACTAGTGTAACCGGTGTACATCCATGCACGATCACTCATATTGACTTCCTACTGGACACACAAGAAATATATACAGAATTAAGCAAACCATATCCATCAGTTAATGGAGTTTGTCAGTTTTATTACGTCCATGCAACCTACACGCTAATAGATAAAGATAAGTCCTAATCCCACCCGAGTATGTGTAGATTGGGTTCATTTTCCCATGCTCTGCTCCGGATCCGACGCAAAATTTTGGCAACACCTCACCGCTGTTCTCCTGATACACGTCTCGGCAATAAGCAGAGAGGATGTGTACCCGGAGAACAATAGGGAGGCACTGATGAAATTCTGCATCGGATCCGGAGCAGAGCATATGGGAAAACGAACCCAATCTACACATACTCGGGCTTTCCATGGATAACGTTGGACAATTCAAAAGAATCACGATTATAAATATGCAAATGCATGCATATTATAGATGTAATCCTTTCGAACGGGAGACGCATAGTGGTTACGCATACTAATGATTGACACCTATAGCTAGCAAGTTTCATCGGCACGAAGACCAGAACAGAGAAAATGAAGGGGGGAGGAGGAGATGTCATTTGTGCTCACCAACGAACGCAGGGGCAGAGCTCGTCGAACACCAGACCCTCGCAGCAACGAAACAACTGCACATTTAAATCGAAAGATGAATAACATAGCAATTTTGTTTCTTCCATCGACCTAACTAAATTTTTACAACAGGATGAGCGGGTTAGGGGGTCCTTGGCGTCGATGGAACCCTAAATAGCAAGTATCATCGGTGTGAGATACATGTGGCGCTCGGCGTTGAATACTAGATCCACATCCCACAAGTGAAGCCGGCGCCCGGCGTCCCGCAACAATAGTTCCGGTGGCCAATGACGGTCGAACACCTTGGTGAATTTGTCTGGCAGCCTCTGCGATGAGGATTAAATCCAAGTTTTGAAATTTCATACAACCAAACCAACTTGACTCAGTTTGGGTGTTTCAAGTTTCAACACTTGCCTTTTAATCGTCATCGCAGAGGCTGCCAGACAAATTCGCAATGGTGTTCGACCGCCATCGACACCGAGAACAGTTGCTTTGGGACGCCGGACGTCGGCGTCACTTGTGGGACATGGATGTAGTATTCGACACCGACGGCCACATGTATCTCGCACCAACGATACTTCCTATTTAGGGGTCCACCGACACCGAGGAACCCCTAACTCACTCGTCCCTGGGCACCCTCTTTGTTCCTTTCCTTCTCTTCTTTTTCTTTTTCTTCTTCTTCTTCTTCTTCTTCTTCTTCTTCTTCTTCTTCTTTCTTCTTCTCCCTCCTCCTCTTCCTCCCTCCTCCTCCTCCTTCTACTCCTCTTCTTCTTCTAAACTAAAACTAAAACTAATCTAAAATAAACTATACTAAAATAAAATTAAAATAAAAATAAACTGAAAATAAAACTAAACTAAAACAAAAACAGAAACTAAACTAAAGAAACTAAAAAAATAACTAAAAAAGGGGGAAGAACAAACCTGCAGGGGATCGCCGGTGGAGGGCGAGGTCGGCCGGTGGGGCGGGGCGGCGTAGGGGCCGCGGGGAGGAGGGCGGCAGCTGGGCGTGGCGGCGCAGGGCCGCGGGGAGGGGTCCGGCACCGGGGCGGCCCGGCGTAGGCCTCTCCGGCGACGGGGCGCGGCGGGGCGACGGGGCAATGGGGCGCGGGGGCGGGGGGCTGGACGGCGGCGGGGGCTGGGTCCGGGGGGCGGGGCTGGCGGGCGGCGGCGGCAGAGAGGCGGGCACGCGGGAGGGAGACAGAGAAAGAGAGAGAGGGGAGACGGCTCGGCCCGTTAAGTGGGCCTTCTTTGCCGTCTGCTAGCAGACGGCAAAGAGGGCGGCCGTTTAGTGATGGCCCACGTCTCTTCATGCAAAGAACCTGACCTAGCCACGCCGTGCCCTGTTGGGCCCACCTGGCCCTTTGCCGTCTACCTTCTAGCTGGCTGACGGCAAATAAACAGCGGACAGCAAATAGAATTTTTGCCATCTGCACATTCTTTGTCGTCCGCTTTGTGGAAGCGGACGGCAAAGAGGCTCTTTGTCGTCAACTGGCGGATGGCAAAGAGGTGGCAGACGGCAAATTGCCAGATTCCAGTAGTGTGTGGTCTGGTTGCCCAAACGTTCGTTGTGTCAATGTTGCTTTCCTATTATCTGACCTGGCCAATGATAGCAATGCTAGTGTGTTAATTTGGTGCAGGCTGCTGCAGATAAGAAGACAAACTCTAAAAACAGCAAGGCAGCCCCACTGTTTCTTTCCAATAAATCTAGGACAGGTAATATGGCAATAACTCTTGATTAATCTGTTCAGTTCCCCTCCTAATTTATGTTATGATGGAGTGGTCAAGACACTCTCCACTATGAATAATACAAGCCTGCCAAAACTGCCATCTGAATCTGTTCAGTTTCCTCTGTCTCGAATGCAACAGAAAAGATGAATGTTTGTGAACCAATTAATGGCTGAAGCAATGATGGAAATGGTGGAGGAATCAGAGGTGCACATTCATGCGCAACAACAACTGATCAATGTTTCCAGAGACAGTGTAGCAAAGCAGCAAGAATTTGCCCACATGCTTATGGGCGTCATCTGCGTTGAGGTTGCAAATTGTGACGTTGTAGATCGTTAGGTTCTTTTCATTTATTTGCACTGGCATCAATCTTTGATTGCCCAACGGATGTAATTTCCTGTAATATATGATGGATGTGCAACATTTTTCCCTGTATGCCGTACCTTTGCTTGATCGGTTTTGGTCCTGTGCATAATTGCTCGTCGTAATGGGCTCAGATTATCTAATTGGGCCTAAAGACATGTACGAACTTTAGTGGGCCCATTAAGTTAATGGGCCGTTATCAGGCCGAAAGTTAATGGTCGGCCCTCTTACCTCCCGGGTCGTTAACAGGCCGACATCAAAGCGGGCAACAGGTGGGCCCATTTGATTTCACGGGGCGTTAACAGGCCGTTACTAAGGTTGGGCTACATATGGCCCAACTATACTGTGGGCCTTTAGCAGGCCGAAAGAGACAGCGGGCTCGTACTAGACCATGAAGAGCATGGGCCGCTAAGAGGCCAAAAGTCAGGTCGTACTGTAAATGGCCCAACTGTGTTGTGGGCCTTTAGCACGCCGAAAGAGAAACCGGGCTCGTATTGGACCATGAAGAGCATGGGCCATTAAAAGGCCAAAACTCAGGTCCGACTACAAATGGCCCAAATCATTTGTGGGCCGTCACCAGGCTGAAAGACACACCGGGCCGGGAATTGGCCCAACACTTAAATGGGTCGCTAAAAGGCCAAAACTAAGGTCCGACTACAAATGGCCCAACTCATTTATGGGCCGTCAACAGGATGAAAGACACACCGGGCCGGAAATTGGCCCAACACTTAAATGGGTCACTGAAAGGCCGAAAGATGTACATCCTGAAAATTGGCCCATCCCTTGAATGGGCCGTTAACTGGCCGAAATCACATCGGGCCGATATCGAGCCCAAATATATAGCGGGCTGTTAACGGGCTCGAACTGACGATGGGCTGCAATGGTGTCAACTCTTTAACGGGCCGTTGACGGGCCGAATTGGCACATCTCTTATGGGTCGTGCGCTTAAATGGACCTGACACAAGTAGGCCTTATATGGGCCGGCCTGCTAATTTTTACTGGGCCGGCCTTTTTCGCTGGAATGGGCACTGTTGGGCCGTGCCACGCGTCGACCTATCATAGGCGCCTCCTGTCCAATGAATGGATGACATCTGTCCCAACGGTTAGCCAACACGTGTTTCCTCCGGCCAATGAGAATTTTACGCGTGGAAAATCCTCATTGGTCCGAGCTGTTAGCGGGTTATCGGATCCAAAACTGGACCCAATAGCTTAACGGCGTTCCGTTACGGTGGACGCCACGTGTCGGTCACCCTTGACAAAAGCACTTCCATGACGCGTGATTAATCGTCATGGAAGTGGACACTTCCGTGATGATAATTTTGGTAACATCATGGAACACTTCTACGACAGCATAGGTATGACTGCTTGATTCTGTCATAAATTTTTCATGGATGTACATGCATGACAGAAAACGTGACCTACTGTGACAAACACGTATCATCACGGAAGTGTCTTTTTTTGTAGTGAACAGCGGCCATTTGGGCTGTCTTGGCCGCCCGGTCGCAGATTGCGGCCGCGCTCATGCACTTTGTTAGCACGCGCCTGGTGGCTGCGGCCGCGCTCTCGCCGGAGTGGGCCGCCGAAGTTGCCCTCACGATGCGGGTCCACGTCCCCATCTTTCACCGGCGACGATTGAATAGTGAAATGATATTTGGGGAGCGAGCTAGTGTGCTTGACACACCGGCTGTGGACTGTAGCAGATCCACCTTCTCGCGTAAGCCATAGGCGTACTATACACCGATGGTGCTCCAGGACATTTTGTACTGCATCTCACACGATTGGTGATAATAAACTATGTGGGATCTACTTGATTTTTCATCTTGATTTGAATTACATAATGGGGTCACAAAGACAATGGATGGTGTTTTAATTGCTAGACCTTTTATCTGAAGTGAACATGCAACTATATGTGTGTCGTAAAAGAATTGGAATTATTCAGGGTTCGTTTGAACATTTTATACATTAAATTGGTTTTCGAGCCTTTTCAGGTGCACAATTCAAAATTAAACTACATGCACATGCTCCGGTGCACCAACATGGGTTGTAAAGTCATATATGTGTCCATGGGTTTATCCTTATGTCCCATGCAAGAAATGGGGATGAATTTCAAACACCACAGCACCGAGGCTCTCCGGCAAACGTCGACGTACTTGCTTTTGTAATTCTAGTAAATCCAAAAGTCGTCCGAAATTCATGAAACTTGGCATGCTATCATGGAGCGGCATCAACATGCCGTGGTAAAATTTCTGTCCCATTTGGTGCAGGTTTGGGTATAAGCTTCTCACAACAAGTGTGATGGTTTCAGTAGGGAACGTTTCACCTTTCTGGACGAAACGATATCCGTTGCCTCTTCTCGATTTCAAATTTTTCCTAGTGTCAACATAGAACAACAGGAGTGTTGTGTCAATTTATGGGATTTTTCGAGGTTCGCTTGGACATTTTTAAACATTAACTGAGTTTTCTATGCATTCATGTGCATAATTCAAATTTGAACTACAGGTACGTGCTCTAATGCATATAAATTAGTTCAAAATTCAAATATGTGTCCTCGGTTGCATGCTTAGGTCCCATGCAAGAAATGGGAATGAATGTCAAACACCCTGCCAGCGTCACTCGGTCGCAAACATTGAGATACCTGTTTTTTAAATTATAGTAAATCCAAAGCTCGTCTGAAATTCATGAAACTTGGCATTCTATCATGGAGCGGCATCAACATGTCATGGTAAATTTTTTGTCCCATTTGGGGCAGATTTGGGGATATGCTTCTCACCGACCAGAACTTCTCACAACAAGCCTGATGGTTTCGGTAGGGAACGTTTCACCTTTCTGGACGAAACGATATCCGTTGCCTCTTCTCGATTTCAATTTTTTTCCTACTGTCATCATAGAACAACAGGAGTGTTGTGTCAATTTTTGGGATTTTTCGGGGTTCGCTTCGACATTTTTATACATTAACTGAGTTTTCTATGCATTCATGTGCATAATTCAAATTTGAACTACAGGCACATGCTCTAATGCATATAAATTGGTTGAAAATTCAAATATGTGTCCTTGGTTGCATGCTTAGGTCCCATGCAAGAAATGGGAATGAATGTCTAACACCCTACCACCGTCATTCAGCCGCAAACATTGAGATACCTAGTTTTCAAACTATAGTAAATCCAAAGCTCGTCTGAAATTCATGAAACTTAGCAAGCTATCATGGAGCGGCATCAACATGCCGTGGTAAATTTTTTGTCCCTTTTGGGGCAGGTTTGGGGATATGCTTCTCACAAACCAGAGCTTCTCACAACAAGCCTGATGGTTTTGGTACGGAACATCCCACCTTTGGGGACGAAACGGTATCCATTGCCTCTTATTGGTTTCAAAAAATTTCTCGTGTCAACATAGAACAACAGGTGTGTTGTGTCAATTTTGGGATTTTTCGGGGTTCGTTTGGACATTTTTATGCATTAATTGAGTTTTCAATGCATTTATGTGCATAATTCAAATTTGAACTGCATGCACATGCTCTAATGCATATAAATTGGTTGAAAATTCAAATATGTGTCCTTGGTTGCATGCTTAGGTCCCATGCAAGAAATGGGAATGAATGTCAAACACGCTGCCACCGTCACTCAGCCGCAAACATTGATATACCTGGTTTTTAAATTCTAGTAAATCCAAAACTCATTTGAAATTCATGAAACTTGGCATGCTATCATGGAGCGGCATCAACATGCCGTGGTAAATTTTTTGTCCCATTTGGGGCAGTTTGGGTATATGCTTCTCCCAAACCAGACCTTCTCACAGCAAGCATGATAGTTTCGACAGGGAACGTCCCACCTTTGGGGACGAAACGATATCCATTGCCTCTTATTGCTTTCAAAAAATTTCTCATGTCAACATAGAACAACAGGAGTGTTGTGTCAATTTTTTGGATTTTTCGGGGTTCGTTTGGACATTTTTATGCATTAATTGAGTTTTCAATGCATTTATGTGCATAATTCAAATTTGAACTACATGCACATGCTCCAGTGCATATAAATTCGTTGAAAAATCAAATCTTTGTCCTTGGGTGCATGCTTAGGTCCCATGAAAGAAATGTAAATGAATGTTAAACACCCTGCCACCGTCACTCGGCCGCAAACATTGAGATACCTAGTTTTTAAATTCTAGTAAATCCAAAACACATCTGAAATTCATGAAACTTGGCATGCTATCATGGAGCGGCATCAACATGCCGTGGTAAATTTTTTGTCCCATTTGAGGCAGGTTTGGGTATATGCTTCTCACAAACCAGAGCTTCTCACAACAAGCATGACGGATTCGGTAGGGAACGTCCCACCTTTGGGGACGAAACGATATCCATTGCCTCTTATTTCTTTCAAAAAAATTCTCGTGTCAACATGGAACAACAGGAGTGTTATGTCAATTTTTGGGATTTTTCGGGGTTCGTTTGGAAATTTATATGCATTAATTCAGTTTTCAGTGCATTTATGTGCATAATTCAAATTTTAACTACATGCACATGCTCCAGTGCATATAAATTGGTTGAAAAATCAAATATTTTTCCTTGGGTGCATGCTTAGGTCCCATGTAAGAAATGGGAATGAATTTCAAACACCAGGGCACTGTTGATTGCCGGCAACACGTTGAGATACTTTGTTTTTTAATTCTAGCAAATCTAAAACTCGTCTGAAATTCATGAAACTTGGCATGCTATTATTTAATGGCACCCGACGTGCTGTGCTATTTTTGTGTCCATTTTGAGAGAAGGCGCACTCGAATAGCAGCCAACAAAGGCATTTTGAAACAAATAGTTGCCGCTCTAACATCGTAAACGTTTGTATAATTCAAATCGTGTGTGTTATGTTAACCATTCACGTGACGCCACGTGTCTTCGTTTTAATGGCTATGGGAGGTGCCGTGCAGACAGTTGCTTGACTGAACGGGAGGCGTGCGAGCGCAGGCTGACCGAGAGGTGTGCAAGCTGTCCTCAAATATGCAGGCTCACCGGGAAGTGTGCGAGTTGTACACTGCGCTGGCTCACTCGGAAGCGAGTCCTTTGACTTCCATGGCTGCCCGCCTTCCTCTCCATTAATGGCGCCCGAGCCGCTACTTAATATGGGCGGCCTTACTGTTCGCCTCCCATTCCCTCCCCTCCCTCCCGCAGACCTCCAGCAACACCATGGCACAGAAGGATCATCTACCACTAGTCTTCAAGTTTGGTGTCCGAGCCGTAGGAGATAGAAAATAAGGAGGAATGGGCCTCATGGACATTGGCCCAGAACAAGCTGGTCGCGGCAGTTGCTGCCCCCGCTCCCGTCCCAGCTCCCATCCCCACGCCCGCGTGAGCGACCATCCCCGTACCATTGACGGGCTTGTCGCCGAGCACTATCGCAGAGCTAGAAGCCGCGGGCGTCAGCGAGGTCTCGGCCGACCCGCGCGAGCTCGTGTACATGCTAGCGCCAGCGCCCGTGCCCGTGCCCGTGTGCGCCCCTCCACCCACCGCGGCGCTGGTCCCCGTGTGTTTGGTTGCACCCGCGGCGCCCGTGCCCGTGCGTGCGCCCCCCTCAGCGGCATGGGACATCGCCGTCAACCGGTACCTCTCAGCGCCGCCAGCTGCCGTCCTCCCGTGCCCCGCCCGTCGATCGCGTGATGCTACCTCTTGAGCATTGCGTTGGTTTTCCCTTGAAGAGGAAAGGGTGATGCAGCAAAGTAGCGTAAGTATTTCCCTCGGTTTTTCAGAACCAAGGTATCAATCCAGTAGGAGGCTACGCGCGAGTCCCTCGCACCTACACAAAACAAATAAATCCTCGCAACCAACGCGATAAGGGGTTGTCAATCCCTACGCGGTCACTTACGAGAGTGAGATCTGATAGATATGATAGGATAATATTTTTTGTATTTTTATGATAAAGATGCAAAGTAAAATAAAAGCAAAGTAAAAGGCAACGGAAATAACTATCTTTTGAAAGATTAATATGATGAAGATAGACCCAGGGGCCATAGGTTTCACTATTGGCTTCTCTCAAGAGCATAAGTATTTTACGGTGGGTGAACAAATTACTGTTGAGCAATTGACAGAATTGAGCATAGTTATGAGAATATCTAGGTATGATCATGTATATAGGCATCACGTCCGAGACAAGTAGACCGACTCCTGCCTGCATCTACTACTATTACTCCACACATCGACCGCTATCCAGCATGCATCTAGAGTAATAAGTTCATAAGAACAGAGTAACGCTTTAAGCAAGATGACATGATGTAGAGGGATACATTCATGCAATATGATAAAAAACCCCATCTTGTTATCCTCGATGGCAACAATAAAATACGTGCCTTGCTGCCCCTACTGTCACTGGGAAAGGACACCGCAAGATTGAACCCAAAGCTAAGCACTTCTCCCATTGCAAGAAAGATCAATCTAGTAGGCCAAACCAAACTGATAATTCGAAGAGACTTGCAAAGATAACCAATCATACATACAAGAATTCAGAAGATTAAAATATTGTTCATAGATAAACTTGATCATAAACCCACAATTCATCGGTCTCAACAAACACACCGCAAAAGAAGATTACATCGAATAGATCTCCCCGAGAGAGGGGGAGAACATTGTATTGCGATCCAAAAAGAGAGAAGAAGCCATCGAGCTACTAACTATGGACCCGAAGGTCTGAGGTAAACTACTCACACTTCATCGGAGAGGCTATGGTGTTGATGTAGAAGCCCTCCATGATGGATGCCCCCTTCGGCGGAGCTCCGGAACATGCCCCAAGATGGGATCTCGTGGGTACAGAAGGTTGCGGCGGTGGAATTAGGTTTTTGGCTCCGTATCTGATCATTTGGGGGTACGTACGTATATATAGGAGGAAGAAGTACGTCGGTGGAGAAACAGGGAGCCCACGAGGGTGGAGGGCGCGCCCTGGGGGGGTAGGCGCGCCCCCCCTACCTCATGGCTTCCCTGTTGGTTGCTTGACGTAGGGTCCAAGTCTCCTGGATCATGTTCGTTCCAAAAATCACGTTCCCGAAGGTTTCATTCCGTTTGGACTCCGTTTGATATTCTTTTTCTGCGAAACTCTAAATAGGCAAAAAACAGCAATTCTGGGCTGGGCCTCCGGTTAATAGGTTAGTCCCAAAAATAATATAAAAGTGAAGATAATATAGCATGGAGCAATCAAAAATTATAGATACGTTGGAGACGTATCACGCGACACATGATGTTTGATTTACATGTGAAGAACATTCTGTGTTGCATTGAAGACTTCAACAACAGCGTCCCGGAGGACGACAACGACGGCGCGGCACGCCGCCTCTGTGGCCGTCGAAAATAGTTTTTTCTTGGGTTTAATACTGTATCTCGATCATATGAATATAAATTCGCAGTATGACTGATTGAAAGATATGGTTTGAGCGAACTTGCGTTTTTCCCTCTTAATGTACAGACTTATCAAACGATTTTCTTTTGAAAAAAACGCCAATGGTTTTTAAATATAAAACACTCATCGCAAACGTTTTAGTTAGAACACCCGTATGCAAACCGACAGCTTCCTCAGGAAGCCAAGGGAAAATGTGCCGAGCAGGATTCGTGCAGCTCTTGATCGCAAACGTTTTAGATAGAACACCCGTATGTAAAGTGAGAGCAGGATTTGTGTATCTCTTCAACGCAAACGGTTCTTTTGGATGACCTGTGTGCAACCACTTACAAACAATTTGGTAAGATTTGCATCTGTCATATTGGGTATGTTGCCATTTGTCAAACTGAAAAGATTGACATTTGTTGAACTAGTAACATTGCCATTTGTCAACCTTGACACTGCGATTTGTCCAAATATGAAGCTAAAAATCACTAGCAGTATCTAATTTTTGCAACTAAAATTCAGTAATCAAGCATAGATTTCATTCATAGATTAAGCAGTCATTCTTTATACAAACAGTTCAACTCGACAGATGAACCGACCAAACTTTTCACCAATTGTTGCCAACCACGTACTGGAATATCTATTCTACTTTATATACTAGCTAATTTTAAGTACGGTGTACAGTTCCACCACATCTATGGCCAGATGAACTGAACAAAATAGCCCCTAAATACTACTACTACGGAGGGGCTTTGCACTACTTCCGGCAGCCTCTCCTCTGCCGGGCGCTCTCAGTAAGAGGCAGAGGAGGATGAGCCTACCGACGAGCTAGACAACTGCAATACAGTGCGTGCCGCTGCTGCACCTTCAGCGACGCTCACCTCGAACGCCCTCTGCCGCTCCAGACGACCCCTCTCGAAGCGGTGGTTCTCCTTGTAGATCTCCTGATTCCTCGCCTCTGAGGCGGCGTGTGCCGCGGCCACAGCGGCAGCAAGGCTCTTTGCGTGCTTGACGAGGCGCTCCTTCTCCTCCCATAGGAACTCGGTGTAGCGGGCAAGGTCGATAATGCACGTGCGGGCATCCACCTCCGCCTCCCGCCTTCGGGCGGCAGTGGCGGAGCGGGTGATGACCCGGGCGGTCGACGGTGGGCTGGTGGCCACCGCGGCCGACGATGGGGTGGCGGCCATGACGACCACCTCCCGCCTTCGGGCCGCGGTGGCGGAGCAGGTGATGGCCTCGGTGGCTGGCAATGGGCTGGCAGCCACGACGGCCACCTCCCGCCTTCGGGCTGCGGTGGCGCAGCGGGCGATGGCCCTGGCTTTCGACAGTGGTGTGGCGGCAACGGCGGCCGGCAACAGCTGCCGACGGGCAGCAGCGGCGGAGCGTGTGGTGGGTGTTCCACGCACACCCAACAGGGACGCCACGCGCACTACACTACGCCGGGGACTGCGCCACCGCCGCGGTGTAGCCTCCCAGCTGGAGCTGTCCTCTGATGACGGCAGAGTGGCTGAGCGACGACGACGGACCCGTGCCATTGGCGACTGTGGGAGAAGCAGACGAGATAAGCTACAGGGAGGGAGGGGAAAATGCGATGCAGGACTCGCCGGCCGTGAGAGTTTATATAGCAAGCCGGTAAGCATTGGAATTTTGCGGGATTTCACCAAGTCGGGCGGGAAGCTTGCGCGGGAACCTGCGAGGTTGCGCGGGAACGGGCTCATCGACGATTCATTGGTGCCACCTTTTGGCCAAAAGAACGCCCCCGCGCGCTGCACAAGCTTGCACTGTAAGCCGTCTACGGCAGTGGGGTGACAAGACGTGCGAGAGGAGGAAGAAAGGACACGTACACATACGATGAATAAAAAAACATTTGCGATTTAATTACCTACTATACCCCCGTCCTGGTTTATAAGTAGGATTTAACTAATAAAATAGAAATGCATGTCACCAAAGATTATATAGTTGGATTCGTATTTGAACATAGTTTCCAATTATATTATTTTTATAACATGCATTAACATTTTGTTGGTTAAATTTGAGGGCAAAGTATGGCACAGAGTATAAACGGGACTATAGTCCAAGACGGAGGTAGTAGCACACGGCCACTCTCTACGCAGCGACGCAACTGTCGGCCGGCTTGTAGGCGACCATTTCCAGCATGTTCAACTGCTCTATTCGTGTGGTTGCTTGCGCTTGAGGCGGCCGCGGCGCGCTCTGCTCGTGTCCTGCCGCGCGCTCTCTACTCTCGCTCCCTCTGGGTGCTCTTCCTTGGTCCCTCCACGCGTGCTGGCAGTGTTGGGGGCCGGCGCACGATCACGCACGTTCGTGTGCATGCGGTCGCGCCGGGCGCGGCGTGACAATGCAGTTACCCGCGGCAAAAACTGTCATGCAGACACGCAAAGAATCCAGGCCGCCCGGCCCCCATTTATTCTTGCGGCCATTTACCTTCATCTCTCGTGTCACATGACACAATAAGCACACCCACGACGACACATACAGAGAGGACATCCAGCGGTTCCAATGGCGATCCCCGTGGCTCCAATGGCGCTCCCAGCGGCCGACGACGACAATGGCGGGCAGTTCACCACGCATCACATAGTGGACACCCACATGAGGGGGAAGGCCCTCTCGGTGGTGTACACGAATGATCCAGTTTTGTTGGTGATCTCCATCCAAACTATGGAGCAGTTCCTTGCCGAGGACAAGTACCAAGTGGTCGGCTTCGACCTCGAGTACACCATCGGTCGTGCCGGGCACGATGAGAAGGTTGTCGTCGCCCAATTGTGCATGCGACATGACGTCCTTGTCTACCACTACCACCTGGCCACAAGGCCTTGCGATCGTTTCTCCAGGTTAATCAACAGCTCCGACTACAGTTTCGCTATCGTGGACACCACCAACGATCTAAAAGCGCTCAAGGTTTCGGGCTTGAAATTCCCGAATCTTGTCAATATGCAGCACCACTACAAGGTCTGGGGCAACGACAAAAACAAACTGAACTCCCTGGTTGACCTCGCGTCGGCCATCATCGACCCCTACTACATGAAGATGAAGAATGAGAGCAAGAAGGACAAGAAGACCTGGCACAATATGTGGCATGGGAGACTGGATGAACAACATGTCAAGTACGCGGCCAAGGACGCGTACACAAGCTACGAGATGTACAGGCGGATCGTTGACATGAGGAAGTGTCTTCTTCCTGCCCCAGACAAGGGATCGAGCCACAGAGCAGTGGTGGGAGCGTCACAAGAAGTAGATGACTAGACGATCGTTTCTCCTACTTTAGAATGCATGCAATTATTTATTAAGGTGTGTGCGAATGATCTGTAGATAACATTCTTGTTGACATAACCGAATATTTTCTGTAGTAGAGTTATAAACAACTTAGATTTAATACTATGTATGCTCTCAAACGAATCATGAAAATATGGTAATGCTATTGTCAAAATATGTCCCTGCATTAGTAAAAAAAACATGACACATCTTGTTGATAAAATCAAGAAACATACAACTAAAGATAGCTTTTCCTGATTTTTTTTAGCTCAACTTTTATGTTTTTGTTGAAGATTCTTACTTATTTTTGGTAAATTAGGTAAAGTACTTTACTTCGAAAATATGTTTGTGTTTTAACATCACACTTCCACCGGTCCGTCCCATGGACGAGATCACGCACGCACACAGAAATGCCCTAACATGCTTCTAGCGACTAGAAGTTATTGGCTTGATTTTGTCGAGGCGAGTAGTTGGAGAGTTATTATACCGAAACCTAGATCTGTAAAGGAAGAATGATGTTTTCTCAGTTGTAAATTGTTGTTACTGAACTCATTGAGAATCTATTATAGTATTAATATTAGAGAAATAAAATAGCTATGAGCTTAAGAAAAACCCCTAAATAAAGAAAATGGGCCCAGGGATCTTCCCACTCCAAAATTTCTAGGCATACTCTGACTTGAAGAGGTGAGGATTGCACTTTGCCGGGTCGGAGAAAACAAGTTATGTTGTACCTTGGGTTGGCTTGCAAACAGATTTGCATCTATTATCCTTGGGCTTCTTAGGCATTGCTAGATCTAGGTTGTGCTTGTCGCAAATAAAAAATTATAGTTCCTTCACTAACATCTTTGCCTTCATAATGCATAAATCAATTTTTTTTGTTCATTTTACAATGGTGATACGTTTTGTTGTCCCCAAAAGCTACACAAGAATAAAGATTGTTCAAAAATAAAAATTGTTGTAATATAAGTTATAACCATTACAAATAACCATTTTCCTGCATGTAACAATTGGTCCATAGAAAATAAGAAGAATAAACATACGGTAACACTATTTATCCATCTTACATGTGCCATAGGACAAATTCCTGCACTAAAAGGCTTTGTAAATTTGTCACTAGACTTTCGTTGGTGATATAAAAATGGACAATATAATTGTATATTGGTAAATAGTGGTAAATACCTACATATACCTAATCCTAGGTACAAAAAGATGTCAATCATGCATCTCTATCTATACTACTATAGTACACATTTTTTTCAATATTTGAATCTACATTCTTCTCTCTTCTTTTACCCGTAACTTCCAGAGTAGATTCATCCCTAGCCGTCAAACTCTATTAAATCAAACGGCCTCTGTCACTCGGATTCGCCACCCAAGTAGTTCCCACCAAACCTGAAAACGAGTCGCCCTTCTAGAGGACTCCACAACCCACGGTAGGCTCCAGTCTTCACATGTATCTCCTGTGCTAGCGCGTCGGAGCCGTGGAGGTGTGGACTATGGAGTGTGCCACCTGCCGGCGTGTGCGGTTGTGGCTGCCGGATTTGGGCGCCTTCGTGCTTCCTGATAACGACAGGCTAGGCGAGCGCAACTGCGGGATGGTCGGGTCGTGCACAGCACTGGCGGCATGGCAGTCTGGCAACGGGATGGCTGGGTCGTGCACTGTGCCTGCAACTGCGGGATGGCCGGGTCGTGCACTGTGCCTGCAACTGCGGGATGGCCGGGTCGTGCACTGTGCCTGCACCTGCGGGATGCCCCGGGGGGTGGGACAGAGACTCGGGAGAAGGGGCGGTGGAGCGGTGGCGCTCGGCTCGATTGTCTTTTTTCAGGGAACTCGCTCGATAGCTAGTGCGAGGGAGCTGATCTGATGTTGACCTTTCTGAGTGGGGCTCCATACAGTTGGCCCAGTGGCAAGCTTCAAGGCCCGTGTGCGTATAGCCAATTGTCATCCCGAACCATATTTTAGCCTGGGTGGTAAGGCAGGACGTAACTAGCGGTATTTCTAAAAAAAAGGTCGAGCAGATACCTCTCAAATAAAATCAAAAGGTTTTTTTAGGAAAAATAAATTTTTTTAGAGGAAAAGGGCTCTCGAAAGACCCGGCTCCATTTGCATTGAACAAAAGAAACCACCAGACAGTGTAGCGAATCTATTACAAGCATGCGGGGGGATATCAGCCAACCTGCTGCCCCAGCAAAGAACTAAAAGTAGAACTAGGCCACCATAGAAGGAAAAAACAAACTACAGATTGATTGTTATGCTCCCGAATATAAGGCAGTGAGAGCAGGTACAAACAGGTAAAGGGCGAATTAGTTCCCAAGACACCATAGCCAAGGGAGTGCAGCTTTCAGGATTTAATACAATCCAGCTCCGGAGCGTGGTCACCCAACACTCCAGAGCACTTCAGAAGCCCTATCCAGGTTCCGGCCAGAGCAACAGGGAGGAGCTCGCGCCACCTGTTCGAGAATCTCCACCAGTTGTAACATTCTTTCTTTGGCAGGGCCAGAGCATCAAACCACCCAGCTGGCCAGCGTGGAAGCAGTCTTCCTCCATAGGGTCTGCATACCAATCCAGGGGACATGATCGAAACAAATGTTGTTACGATATCTCAAAAGAGTCCATAAAATGGCAGAATGTAGCATAGTATCTGTCGGTCTGTTTTTGTTTCTGGCCCACCAATCCAGCATATTATCCAGGGTAATCTCAGTATGCTTATTGGAGATGTTAGAAACAACTCTTCAGAGCTCCATTGAAACAACACAACCAAAAAATAAATGATTGACAGACTCAGATTCATTACAGAAAAGACATGTAGCATCTTCTACATGTTGTCTTTTTTGCAAGTTATCTCTAGTCAATAATTTGTTCTTAGCTAGCACCAGAGGAAAATCTGAATCCTCTGGGGGACATTAACTTTCCAGACAATGGGTAAGTTACCTGGTAGCACTCCCCTGAAATTAACAAAATTACAAAAGGATTTCACAGTGTAGATACCTTTGGATTCATACCTCCAAATAATAGTATCCTCCCTGTCATCCAGAACAACATTTTTAACTATGTTGAATAAATCATTCCAAGCATCTAACATGTCTTAAAAAAACATCTTCTAAAAGTAATTTTGAGATTAGTACCATCCCACACTTCACTAATGGAAATGTTGTGGACGTTGGCAATGTTATATAAATCCCAAAATTGGGTAGCTAGGGTGGTAGAACCAGTCCAATGGTCTTCCCAGAATCTGGCACTCCTGCCATTACCAATGTTCCAAGTATATCCCACTTTAGCAGGTTTGGCAGCCCACAAGATCCCTTTCCAAACAGGGGAAGCTCCATTATCACAGCAAGCAAAAATATTGGGGCTGTGGGTTCTATACTTGGCATCTATAATATGCTTCCAAATCTTGCCCTCATCTAAGAAATATCTCTTGACCCAAGAAGCTAGGAGGCAAAGATTCATTTCAGCTATGTTGGGAATGCCCAAATCACCATGTTGCTTCTTGAGGGTCACACTCCCCCAACAAGCAATATGGTATTTATGATGCCCCTCATATTCATCCCAAACGTAGTGGGCTAGTTGAGAGTTGATCAACCTAATAACCCATTTGGGGAATTTGATAATCCCCATTAGGTATCCAGGAATACTGGCTAGACAGGTTTTAACTAGGGTGAGCCTCTTGCCAGAACAGAGTAATCTGCCTCTCCACCCAGCCCCTTTTTTGATGATCTTATCAACAGTAGGCTGCAGCTCACTCTTTCTGAGTTTTCTGTGGTGGAGAGGATCCCCTAAATATTTGATAGGGAACTCACCTAATTTACAACCAAGGATTTGAGCAAAAATATTAGCTTCATCTCCATTGACATTAATGGGGACAAGGTCACATTTATGAAAATTGATTCGCATCCCATATAACTGCTCAAAGCAAGAGAGGAGCCATTTAAGGTTCCTGGCATGGGAGAGGTTGTTACTCAAGAAAAATAGGGTGTCATCAGCATATTGCATGCTAACAATGCTAGCTAGGTTAGAACCGGGGAAAAGACCTTCTAGAATATCATTCCTGGAAGCTTTAACTAGTATTCTAGTAAAGACATTTGCTACTAAGTTAAAGAGAAGAGGGGAATAGGGGTCTTCCTCTCTGGCCCCTTTATCAGTAATAAAGAATTCACTGTTGTTGTCATTTATTCTAACTCCAACAGAGCCTTTATGTAGAAGGGATTCCACCTTCTTCATCCATTTATTACTGAAACCTCTCTTGCTCATCATGTCCAACAGGAACTCCATGTTGATCATGTCATAGGCTTTTTCATAGTCTAATGTAAAAACAAAACCAGATTGTTTATTGGAGTGCACAGAATGGATAATCTCATGTGCTGTAATAATACTCTCAGCAATATATCTTCCTTTTATGAAGGTTGTCTGATTCAAAGAGATTAAATCATTGCTGATTGATGCAACTCCGTCGTATCTATAATTTTTTATTGTTCCATGCCAATATTATACAACTTTCATATACTTTTGGCAACTTTTTATACTATTTTTGGGACTAACATATTGATCCAGTGTCCAGTGCCAGTTCATGTTTCTTGCATGCTTTTTGTTTTGCAGAAAATCCGTATCAAACGGAGTCCAAACGGGATAAAAACTGATGGAGATTTTTTTGGAATATATGTGATTTTTAGGAAGAAGAATCAACGCGAGACGATGCCCGAGGGGCCCACGAGGGTGAGGGGCGCGCCCTAGGGGGTCAGGCGCACCCTGGGCCCTCGTGGCCACTCCGTATGGAAGTTGGTGCCCTTCTTTCGCCGCAAGAAAGCCAATATCCGGATAAAAATCGTGTCCAAATTTCAGCCCAATCGGAGTTACGGATCTCCGGGAATATAAAAAATGGTGAAAGGCCAGAATCAGGAGCGCAGAAACACAGAGAGACAGAGAGACAGATCCAATCTCGGAGGGGCTCTCGCCCCTCCGCCGCCATGGAGGCCATGTACCAGAGGGGAAACCCTTCTCCCATCTAGGGAGAAGGTCAAGGAAGAAGAAGAAGAAGGGGGGCTCTCTCCCCCTCTCTTCCGGTGGTGCCGGAACGCCGTCGGGGCCATAATCATCACCACAATCTACACCAACACCTCCGTCATCTTCACCAACATCTTCATCACCTTCCCCCATCTATCTACAGTGGTCCACTCTCCCGCAACCCGCTGTGAACATGGTGCTTTATGATTCATATTATTATCCAATGATGTGTTTCCGTCCTATGATGTCTGAGTAGATTTTCGTTGTCCTATCGGTAATTGGTGAATTGATGTGATTGGTTTAATTTGCTTGTGGTTATGTTCCTGTCCTTTGGTTCCCATCATATGAGCGCGCGCGTGGATCACACCATAGGGTTAGTTGTATGTTGATAGGACTATGTATTGGAGGGCAAGAGTGACAGAAGCTTCAACCTAGCATAGAAATTGATGCATACGGGATTGAAGGGGGCCCAATATATCTTAATGCTATGGTTGGGTTTTACCTTAATGAACGTTAGTACTTGCGGATGCTTGCTAATAGTTCCAATCATAAGTGCATAGAATTCCAAGTCGGGGATGACATGCTAGCAGTGGCCTCTCCCACATAAAACTTGCTATCGGTCTAGTAAAGTAGTCAATTGCTTAGGGACAATTTCGCAACTCCTACCACCACTTTTCCACACTCGCTATACTAACTTTATAGTGTATTTATCTAAAAAGCCCCTAGTTTTTTTGCGTGCTCTTTATATTCTTGCAAACCTATCCAACAACACCTACAAAGTACTTCTAGTTTCATACTTGTTCTAGGTAAAGCGAACGTTAAGTGTGCGTAGAGTTGTATCGGTGGTCGATAGAACTTGAGGGAATATTTGTTCTACCTTTAGCTCCTCGTTGGGTTCGATACTCTTAATTATCGAAAGAGGCTACAATTGATCCCCTATACTTGTGGGTTATCAAGACCTTTTTCTGGCGCCGTTGCCGGGGAGTTATAGCATGGGGTGAATATTCTCGTGTGTGCTTGTTTGCTTTATCAC
Source organism: Triticum aestivum (assembly GCF_018294505.1). NCBI lineage: Eukaryota > Viridiplantae > Streptophyta > Magnoliopsida > Poales > Poaceae > Triticum > Triticum aestivum. The sequence goes on from NC_057814.1 coordinate 88,726,651, forward strand.
TATGTAGTTTTTATTTTGTGCTCTTGTTTTCTATCTTTACTTATGGGTAGGAAATGCAAAATACCAAAAAAAATAGTTGTACCTACTACACCAATGGTTGAAGAACCACTCAAAATCTATCACACTCCTGAAGCTTTTTACTTGGATCATCTTCAATCCCTTTGTGCTCGTGCTGAAACCCCAACTAGCTTAGTTGAGGTCAAATCTTTAGATGAGCATGCTTGTTATGTGCCACACCGCTTATCTGAAAAAGGGAAACTTTTACTGGATCAAATTCATTGTTTGCAATGCTATGCTTGGAATTTATGTGAAATATATTATTTTACTTATTGTTCTGAAAACCCTAAGAAACACCTTCCCTGCCAATGTGAGTTTAGTGATAATGGAATCGTATCTTCGTATGCTAAAGGTGTTTATAATTACTATGATGTTCAACAAATTGAAGAATTTGTTGCTTTTAAGGGTGCTTATGAAATTGCTTATTTGATTGAAACATATGATGCTACTCTTTACAAATCTGAATATTTTGCCATACTCAAATATTGTTATGATAATTATGCTTCTAATGCCTATGTTAAATCATATATTGAGGACTCCTCCGCTGTCCAAGAAGAGACTAATATTTTGCAGGAGTCTATGGAAGAAGGAATTGATGAAACTGTGGGCTCGTTGAATGAAAAAGATGATGAGGAGAGCAAAGAACAAAAGGAGGAAGAGCGGATTAGCTACCCGTGCCCACCTTCTAATGAGAGTAACTCTTCAACTCATACATTGCTTAATGTCCCTTCGTTCTTATCGAAGGATGAATGCCATGATAATTGCTATGATCCCGTTGATTCTTTTGAAATGTCCCATTTTGATGATTCTTGCTATGCTTGTGGCCAAGATGCCAATATGAATTATTCTTATGGAGATGAAGTTGCTATAGTTCCTATGTTAAACATGAAATTTTTGCTATTGCACCCACGCATGATAGTCCTATTATCTGTTTGAATTCTCCCGACTACACTATATCGGAGAAGTTTGCCCTTATTAAGGATTATATTGATGGGTTGCGTTTTACTACTACACATGATGACTTTGATAGATATAATATACATGTGCTTGTTGCTCCTACTTGCAATTATTATGAGAGAGGAACTACATCTCCGCCTCTCCATGTTTCCAATAAGATAAAATTGCAAGAAACTGTTTATGCTATGCATTGGCCTTTACTATGTGTGCATGAATTGTTCTTTTATCACATGCTGATGCATAGGAAGTGTCGGTGGGAACGACACCTATGGAATCACTGGGATCCCTTCTATGGTTGGCGGGCGCGAGGTTGTGCAAAGAGTGGGTCTGACAGGAAGCACACGGATCGCTTACCTAGGTTCGGGCCGCGAAGATGCGTAATACCCTAGTCCTGCTTTGGTGGGTGTATTGAATGTTCTTGTGTTCTTGAGCTAGCTACGGGGTGCAACTTGCCCAAAAGAGCCGAATCCCTCTCCTGGTCGCCTCGGGCCTCCTTTTATAGGCAAAAAGGGGTTGCCACAGTGGCACACAGAAGGTGGAAATGTCTAAAGTTGATAAGCCTATCCTCTGGGACCGTCGGACAAACGCATTTAATGCGCTGCCCACGTGTCCCCCTTGCTTTATCGGGGACGGCAAGGAAGCACGTCCTAGCTGTCGCCGCCTTGCCTAGCCTTGACACGCGTCCGAGCTGACGAGGCGTCGTGGCGCCATGTTGGCTGGCTGCTGGGCTGGCGCGGTGGTGGAGCCTTCACGAAGGGTTGCATGCCACCACGCAGGTGCTTGCTAAGTCGGTGTAGAGGCCGCCCGTCGCCACGCAGGTGCCTGTCCAGCTGGTTGAGCTAGCAGCTGCTTGGGGACGGTGGTGGAGTCTTTGCTGGCGCAGGCCTGGCAGTGGCCCCGCTGATGCCTTCGGCAAGGGTCTTGCCGAGGCGTTGTAGTCCTCCCCGGCAAGGCGCTTGCCGGGGGTCTTGTGGATTTCCTCGGCTAGGATCCCGCCGAGGGTCGCCATCTTCTGGTCCTCATCTGATCTCACATGTTTATGATCTTGAAGATCTGCATGCCACCACAGAGGCGCCTCCAGAGCCTTGGTTCCAATGTAGTGGGTGGTTTTGGGACCCATGGGCTCAAGGGTGGCTTGCTCAACTGGCATCGGGTAGGTTGCCCCGGCAAGGCTCTTGCCGGGACTGCGGAGGCTGCCTCGGCAAGGATCTTGCCGAGGGAGCCTATCTCACTCTCTTGCTCTCCTGTGTTTCTGGTCTTGGCGTTGCCTTGGTTGTCTTGTGCTTTGGCTTCTCTCTGGCTTCCCTCCTCTGCCCTGCTAAGTGTGGCCGCGGCGCGTGGCTCTGACTGCCCGTGCACAAGTAAAGGGGTCAAAAGGAGAGCCCCTACTTTTGTACACCGACAGGAGCCCCCAGGTCTGGGCCACACATAAGCGCGACGCGTTGTTGGGCCAGGCCCAGAACGGTGCGCGGGCAGGTGGGGCGGATTTTTAGCATAGTAACTGTTTCGTCCGCTGTGCTTCCGCATGACCCGCGTTGAATGCGCGACGTGGAGGGTCGTGTGTGACGTGGCGGTCATGTGTGGGGCGGTTCCCGCATGCATGCGTCACATTGCAGTAAAGAGGCGGCTCGCGCCTTCCCCGTAAGAAAAAAGAGGGAGGCGCAGAGGCGCGGCTCATTTACAGAGTGGACTCGGGTCGCGGTCTTCCAGGCGCCCGTGCCCCACGATCACGGGGTGGGGAACGGTTGCCTCACCTATCCCCTCAATCCTGCTCGCTCGCCACGAGTTCCCCATGCAGGTGGTAGGCGGTGGAGGCGGGAAACCGGGCCGTCGCTGATTGGGGCAGCGGGTCGGTCCTGATTCCCTGTGCCTCCGATGGCTGGATTGGTCGAGTGGGGCGGCCGAGCCTCGACCCCGCCCCTTTATAAGGAGGGGGAGGGGATGTCATCCCACATTCTCCCATCATCCATCTTCTTCCACTTCTGCTCCTTCCTTCCACCCATCATGGCGAGAGGGGCACAGGCCCTTCAACGGTGGGGGCGAGGGTCGCCGCTCGACAACGCGTTTCTCCTTCCCACGAGCTCGCGGCGGCGGAGCCGGCCACGAGAGGAAGGGGGAGGGGGCGAGGCCGAGGTCGCCGTAGCGGTCGGGGGAGAGGGGGACGAGGCGGCGCGATGGCCGTGCCTCCGCCAGCGATGCCGCCCGTGATGGAGGGCCACGTCGGGGACCAGCCTCAGGAATTCTTCATCAGGCTGCGCTGGCCACCGCGTCGTCGTCTCCGTCTCCCTACCCCATTTGCTCGGGAAATGGAGCTCGATCCGCCCCAGACCCTCAGATTGCACATGAGGGGCTGCGGGAACAGCGGCACGCGGGTCGACGTCAACTTCCCCGCTCCTCACGTTATGTACCTCCCTCGCTGATGGAAGACATTTGCTCGCATCCATAGCCTGACAGCGGGGCTCGTCCTCTACTTCAAGTTAATGGAGGGCGGCCTGCTCTCCGTCAAGGTCTTCGGAGATCTTGGAACTCGCCTAAAGTGCTGCGTGGAGAGCTCCTCCGACGATGAAGATTCCTCCTCAAGCGGGAGTGACGAGGAGGACGGCGACGAGGGAGTCGATCGGTGGGACGCCGACTCCGACTCCGACTGACCGCATCGCCCTTCCCTTGGCCACGCGCCCTGCCGAGGGCCTTCCTCGTCAAGCTCTCCATCGGGGCGCTCCCCGTCGTCTCCTTGGGCGGCTGGCGTAGGAGGGCTGGAGAAGGCGAGGAAGGCGGGTGGCGGCCGCCAAGTCGGAGTACACGGGCACCGACGCCTTCGTCGCGTATTGTCGACCCGCTGCCTCGTCTTCCAGCTCTCCTGTCTGCACCGAGATGCTCTCTTGGCGCCTTCTGCTCCTCGCACCTCGCCTAGGAACTCTTTTTGCCCTCCTGTTGTCTTGTTCCACTTTCTGAGGAGAGGGACAAGAAAGGGATTATGGGCACCTTATCTCTTTTTAGTTTGTAAGCCTGCGGGCACTTGTTAATTTCAAGACTTGTAATCCCCTTGCTCATGTTTTTAATTCCGTATTAACTGTACTTGTATGGGATGTTTTCAATGAAAAAGGGTGTCTGTCGGGTTCTTTGTGCATGAGCGAGGCCCATGCCAAGGAACGAATCCTTGTTATTTTTAGGATAAACATTGTCGCCCGGCAACAGGCCTTGCCATCCCCTGACTTCAGTCGACCATTCTCACGCTTTTAGCGGAGGCAGAGGCGAAGTAGAGTTAGGCCCCTCGTTTATTTCCTTCCCAGCGCGTCTACGACCCGGTTATGTCCCAGGGACTTGGGTACAAGAAGAAGGGGGAGCACGGTGGTCTTGGAGTAAAACGAGGTTTCATTTGTCCCAGTTCCATATGGAAATGCACAACAGAGGATGAAGGACTTATCTGAATCCATAGCCCCCGGCAACCTTGGCTTGCCGTGGTTAGATCCTTGTGTCTTCGGCCCCCGGCAGTCCTGGCTTGCCGGGGCTGGAGCGCCGGTTCGTCCTCTTTCTCCCAAGCGGCTCAGCAGAAGTGTCCACGTGCCCTGCGAACCAAAGAGGACAGAAAGATGCATACTCGACCGCTAGGCTAGGGGTTAGCCACCGCTAAGCACTATCAACCCTAACCGAGGGAGAGACTTAACCTAGCATGCATGCTAAAACTTAGGGCGCCAGCGCTTCGTTTATTTATACTCAGGGTCTGCGCCTGGCTTTGTACAGAGGGTTACATGCCTTGCCGGCAAAGCTTGTACAAAAGGTGTCTTGCCGGGAGGCCCGGCAACCGCGCCTTATGGGTAAAACTTGCGAAGATGTTCGATGTTCCAGGAGTTGCTCACAAGGATAGCATCTTCGGTCTCCAGGCGGACTGCGCCGGGCCTGGTGACTCGTATTACCCGATAAGGGCCTTCCCACTTCGGCGTGAACTTGTTGGAATTCTTGGCCGACTGAACGCGCCAAAGAACAAGGTCACCTTCCTCAAAGCTTCGGTCATGAACCTTGAGGCTATGGTAGCAGAGCAAGGCTTGCTAGTAGTGTGCTGCTCTCACAGCCGCCCGAAGACGATCTTCCTCAAGGAGCATTGTGTCATCTTGCCGCAATTGCTCTTGCTCAAGCTCGTCATAAGCGAGCACTCGAGGTGACCCGTATGTGAGTTCCGTGGGGAGAACTGCTTCTGCCCCGTATACCAGGGCAAAGGGTTTCTGGCCGGTGGCTCGATTTGACGTCGTTCTGATCGACCAAAGAACCGCCGGCAACTCATCAATCCAGCGCCTTCCACTCTTGTGCAGCCTGTCAAAAGTCTTTGTCCTCAGGCCTCACAACACATCAGCATTTGCCTTCTCAACCTGGCCGTTGCTCTGTGGATGTGCCACGGAAGCGAAACAGACCTTGCTGCCGAGGTCTTGGATGTATTGCATGAAGGTGTGGCTTGTGAACTGCGTGCCGTTGTCGGTGATGACTCTGTTTGGCACACCAAAACGGCAGACTAGCCCTTTGAAGAACTTGACGGCTGACTGTGCAGTAACCTTCCTCACTGCCTCCACCTCCGGCCACTTTGTGAACTTTTCGATTGCAATGTACAAGTACTCAAAGCCCCCGACAGCGCGAGGGAAAGGGCCCAGTATGTCGAGCCCCAGACCAAAAACGGCCAGGAGAGAGGGATTGTTTGAAGGGCTTGAGCTGGTTGATGAAGCTTCTTTAAATGGAACTGGCACGCTTCACACCTGGTTACTAGTGCCGTCGCATCCTGGAGGGCGGTGGGCCAGAAGATGCCTTGACGGAATGCCTTGCCGGCAAGGGCCCTCGACCCTATGTGGGAGTGACATATGCCTCCATGTATCTCTGCCAACAGCTCCAGTCCTTCCTCCCGGGGGATGCACTTCAATTTCACACCATTTGGTCTTTTTCTGTACAAGACGTCATCGACGAACTGGTACAAGGTAGACCGACGGGCTACTTTTTCCGCTTCTTACTGCTCCTCAGGAATTTCCCCTGTCTGGAAGAAACATACGGTATGTTGTGCCCATGCCGGAGCCTGGGGCTCGACGGCAAGGACCAAAGGCATCTCTTCTGCCATGGGGGCGGCCATCTCTACGGCCAGGGCTTGGCGCCCTGTCGGAGCCAGCTGCCCCTCGGCAGGCTCAGTACCCACGACATTACCCATGCCGGTGGCCCCAGGGGGCTCGGCGGGAAAGTACTTGCCAGGGCCTGATTTCCTCCGCTTGTTCTGTCCCATTGATGGTTTGACGGATGGTTGAGTTAGCCGAAGCACAAAAGAACCTGGTTCCACAGGCAGTTTGAAGGCAGCGCGCTTTGGCAGGTAATCGGCGATGTCGTTCTCCGCTCGGGGAACGTGCTCTGCTTGTATACCGTCAAAGCGCTCTTCCAGCTTCCTCACCTCATCTACATAGGCCTCCATCAACGGGCTCTGATAATCCTTGTTGACTTGTCTAACGACAAGCTGTGAATCATCCCTGACGATGAGCTTCTTAACCCCGAGGTCTGCTGCGATCCTTAGACCGGCAAGCAGCCCCTCGTATTCGGCAGTGTTGTTTGTGGACATCTCCCTGGGAATGTGCATCTGGATTACATACTTGAGGTGCTCTCTGGTGGGTGTGACAAGCAGCACACCAGCACCGGTGCCTTGCAGCGAGAAAGCCCCATCAAAGTACATGATCCAGTCGCGACTTGCTTCCTTGCCGGGGAGAGCGGTCTCCTGGATTTCTTCGTCGGGCATTGAGGTCCACTCCGCAATGAACTCCGCCAGGATTCTGCTCTGGATCATCGAAGTACTTTCAAACTTCAAACCAAAGCTCGACAGCTCCAAGGCCCACTCCACAATCCTCCTGGTTGCGTCTAGATTATGCAATATCCGTTGCAACGGGAGGCGGGTGACGACAGTGACCTCATGTGCTTGGAAGTAATGGCGCAGCTTCCTCGAGGCCATAAGGAGGCCAAAGAGCAATTTCTACACACCGGAGTATCTTCACCTAGCCCCCTGCAAGAGGGAGCTGACAAAATAAATCGGGTGCTGCATCATCTTCTTCCTCTGCATCACTTCTCTCGGTCGCGCAGGCTCTGTTTTGTCGACGTCAAACCCTGGGGGGGCCTGCCTTGCCGGCACCAGGCCCTGCTGGGGGGATCTCTGGCTCACCATCTGCCGGCCCTGCCATTGCCACTGCCTCTTCATCGACCTCCCTCTGCGCCACCAGCGCAATGCTGACCACTTGATTCGTCGCCGCCAGATACAGCAGCAACGGCTCTTGTGGTTTGGGCGCAACCAGTACTGGTGTAGAGGAGAGGTGTTTCTTCAGGTCCTGCAGTGCTGCTTCGGCCTCCGGAGTCCACTCCATTGGGCCCGCCTTTTTCAAAATCTTGAAAAAGGGAAGGGCGTGCTCGGCAGACTTGGAGATGAATCGGCTCATGGCGGCAACGCAGCCAGTGAGCTGACGCTCATCCTTGATCCGCTTGGGCGCCTCAATCTGTTCGATAGCCTTAATCTTGTCTGGGTTCGCCTCGATCCCACGCTGTGACACAAAGAACCCGAGAAGTTTGCCGGACGGAACTCCGAAGACACACTTCTCAGGGTTCAACTTGAGGTTGATCTTGCGCAAATTTGCAAAGGTCTCCTCCAGATCTTGTACAAGTGTTGCCTTGTCCTTGGTCTTGACCACTATGTCATCCATCTATTCTTCCATATTTCTATGCAGCTGGGGTTCAAAACCAATTTGGACCGCTCTTGCAAACATTGAGCCAGCACTCTTCAACCCGAAAGGCATCCGTAAAAAGCAATACGTACCACATGGGGTGGTGAATGCTGTCTTCTCTTCGTCTTCTCTTATCATGAAGATCTGATGGTATCCTGAGTAGGCGTCAAGGAATGACAACAAATCACACCCGGCCGTGGAGTCAACAATCTGGTCGATGTGCGGCAACGGGAAATGGTCCTTGGGACAAGCCTTATTGATATTTGTGTAATCAATACACAGCCTCCACTCCCTGTTTGCCTTGCGTACCACCACCGGATTGGCCAACCACATCGGGTGGAGCACTCCTCTCACCAAGCCTACCGCTTCTAACTTCCTGATCTCCTCTATGATGAACTCTTGCCTTTCCAGAGCCTGCTTCCTGACCTTCTGCTTGACGGGCCACAATCACCTCCCTGGGAACACTGGGGATGTCGGATGCTTGCTATGCAAACACATCGACATTCACCCGCAGGAAGGTGACGAGCGCGCCTTCCTATTTGCTGTCGAGGGTGGAGCTTATGGTGAAAGCCCCTCCCGTGCCATCCTCCCTGACGGACACCTTCTTGGTCTGTGGCGGTGCATCTCTCAATTTCTTGTTCTTGCCGGTGGAGCTCTCTTGCACGTCCTCGACGGTAGCGCAACACTCCGAAGAGGCGCGCTTGCCGGAGTGGGTGCGGGAGGTCTTGCCGGTCTTCTTCTTCCCTCCCGGGGCTTCAGCGGCAGGAGCAAGTGCCTTGGCGGCAGCTGCTGCAACTGCTTCCCGGTAGAATAGGTCCGCGCAGATCAATGCATCCTTCTTGTCGCAGGGGACGGTTATCACGGTCATCGGCCCAGGCATCTTCAGTGTGTTGTAGGCATAAAGCGATGCTGCCATGAACTTGTCTAGTGTCGGGCGGCCGTGGATCCCATTGTAGGGCAAGGGGATCTCGGCTACATCAAAGAAAATCCTCTCCGTCCTGTAGTTCAACTCGCTTCCAAACGTCACAGGCAACGTGACCTTCCCCCTCGGCTGGCTCCTTCCCGGGTTGACCCATTGAAACGTGCCCGTCTCCTCGAGGTCTCCATTTGGAATTTGCAGCCTCTTGATCACAACGGGCGAGCTTAAGTTCAGACCGGCCCCACCGTCAACTAGCATCTTGTTCACCTTAGGTTGCGTATCGTTGGTGAGACCAACAACGACAAACACCCGACCGCAGTTGTGCGATCAGGGTGGTCCTCGGCGTCAAAGATGATGGGCGTGCTAGACCACTTCAGTGGCTTCTAAGCGTCGAACGATGGCTCCGCTGCAGTGATCTCACGCGCCCACTGCTTGAGCTGGCGGTGAGAAGTGTGCGGCGAGGCGCCACCATCGACGCACATGGCCTCCGTAGCCTTTTGAAACTCTTGCTCGCCGAACTTGTTGTCCTCGTCACGATCATCGTCTTCCTGCTTCTTGTCAGGGCCCCGAGCAGGCCTCTCTTGCTGGTTATCCTTGCCGCCGCGGCCTCCTTGACCGCCACGCTTCTTGCCGGATCCTTCGGCACCAACCTGACCCTTCTCCTTGTCCCGCCTCTCATACTCGGCCTTTTGCTTTTGGGGAAGAAGCTAGACCTGTCGGCAGTTCTGGAGGTCGTGGCCCTTGGTGCGGTGGATCTTGCAATACTGCTTGTCGGAGCCTCCTGGCTTGTCGGCGGCTACCAAGGCCCAGTAGGCGGTGCACCCGGCAATCTCCTTGTCGGGGTCGTCTGCCTTGGCCTTCTTGGCGGCGCCGGTGTCGTCGGATCCCTCGACGGCAAGCACAGCCTTTCCCTTGCGTTTCCTGTTGCGACGCCGGCCCTTCTTCGTCGGGGCGGTGGTGTCCTCATCAGTAGAGTCGGTTTCCACGCCGGCATCCTCGCCGGGGTACTGCCTTCCCTCTTCAGCCCGGGTGCACCTATCGGCCAAAACATAAAGTTTGGCCACATCCTTAACCTTGTTCATCGCCAGCTCTTCACGCATCTTGCGATTGCGCATGTTCTGATGGAACGCGCTAATCATGGCGGCGGGATGAACATCGGGGATGTTGTACTGCACCCGGCTGAACCTCTGTATGTACTTGCGCAGGGTTTCCCCTTCCTTCTGGGGAATGATATACAAATCACTGGCCTGGCCATGAGCTTGGTGGCCTCCAGTGAAGGCACCAACAATCTCATGGCACAGATCCGACCAAGAAGAAATGGAATCCGCCGGCAAGTGCATCAACCAAGACATGGCGTTGGGATTTAGTGCCAACGGGAAGTAATTGGCAAGCACCTTGTCATCGCGAGCCCCAGCAGCTTGCATCGCGATGGTGTAGATGCTGAGGAACTCTGACGGATGGGTCTCGCCGGTGTACTTCTCGCCGACGTCGTTCTTGAACGTGCGGTGGGACGGCCACTGGAACTGCCGCAGCTCACGGGTAAAGGCTGGGCAACCCACCTCGTAAGGTAGGCCGCCGGAGCCCCCCGGTGCTGGGTGGTCCATAGCGGGCCCCGCTGCTACCTCTTAAGAACTGCGTTGATTTTCCCTTGAAGAGGAAAGGGTGATGCAGTAAAGTAGCATAAGTATTTCCCTCAGTTTTTGAGAACCAAGGTATCAATCCAGTAGGAGACCACGCTCGAGTCCCACGCACCTACACAAACAAATAAGAACCTCGCAACCAACCCGATAAAGGTGTTGGGTAAAGTAGCAATAATTCAAAATTTTCCTACGTGTCACCAAGATCAATCTAGGAGATGCTAGCATCGAGAGAGAGGGAGTGCATCTTCATACCCTTGAAGATCGCTAAGCGGAAGCGTTACAAGAACGCGGTTGATGGAGTCGTACTCGCGGCGATTCAAATCGCGGAGGATCCGATCTAGCGCGAACGGACGGCGCCTCCGCGTTCAACACATGTACAGCCCGGGGACATCTCCTCTTTCTTGATCCAGCAAGGGGAGAGGAGAAGTTGAGGGAGAACTCTAGCACAACGACGGCGTGGTGGCAATGGAGCTCGTGGTTCTCCGGCAAAGCTTCGCTAAGCACTACGGAGGAGGAAGAGGAGGAGAGAGCTGCGCCAAGGGAAGGGTGTGGCTACCCTCCCACCCCCTCACTATATATAGGGGGAAGGGGACAGGGGGGCGGCCCCTCTAGATGGATCTAGAGGAGGAGGCGGCGGCCAGGGAAACCCTAGATGGGTTTGGGCGCCCCCACCCCCTAGGAAACTTGCCCCCCAAGCCGGGAGGGGCAGATGCCCTAGGGGTGGCGCCCCCACCTCTCCTGGTTACGTGAGAGGGGTTGGGAGGGGCGCATAGCCCCTTAGTGGGCTGGTTTGCCCCTTCCCCTTGGCCCATAAGGCCCCCCAACGCTTGCCGGGGCCTCCGAAACCCCTTTCGGACATGCTGGCCATAGCCTGGTACCCCTGGAACAATTCCGGACTCCAATACCCTTCGTCCAATATACCGATCTTCACCTCCAGACCATTCTGGAGCTCCTCGTCATGTCCGGGATCTCATCCGGGACTCCGAACAACCTTCGGTAACCACATACTATTTCCCATAACAACTCTAGCGTCACCGAACCTTAAGTGTCTAGACCCTATGAGTCCGGGAACCATGCTGACATGACCGAGACACCTCTCCGGCCAATAACCAATAGCGGGATCTGGATACCCATATTGGCTCCCACATGTTCCATGATGATCTCATCGGATGAACCACGATGTCGGGGATTCAATCAATCCCGTATACAATTCCCTTTGTCCATCGGTATGTTACTTGCCCGAGATTCGATCGTCAGTATCCCCATACCTCGTTCAATCTTGTTACCGGCAAGTCTCTTTACTCGTTCCGTAACGCATGATCCCATGGCTAACTCATTAGTCACATTGAGCTCATTATGATGATGCATTACCGAGTGGGCCCAGAGATACCTCTCCGTCATACGGAGTGACAAATCCGAGTCTCGATTCGTACCAACCCAACAGACACTTTCGGAGATACCTGTAGTGCACCTTTATAGCCTACCAGTTACGTTGTGACATTTGGTACACCCAAAGTATTCCTACGGTATCCGGGAGTTGCACAATCTCATGGTCTAAGGAAACGATACTTGACATTAGAAAAGCTCTAGCAAACGAACTACACGATCTTGTGCTATGCTTAGGATTGGGTCTTGTCCATCACATCATTCTCCTAATGATGTGATCCCGTTATCAATGACATCCAATGTCCATGGTCAGGAAACGATAACCATCTATTGATCAATGAGCTAGTCAACTAGAGGCTCACTAGGGACATGTTGTGGTCTATGTATTCACACATGTATTACGGTTTCCAGTCAATACAATTATAGCATGAACAATAGACAATTATCATGAACAAGGAAATACAATAATAACCATTTTATTATTGCCTCTAGGGCATATTTCCAACAGTCTCCCACTTGCACTAGAGTCAATAATCTAGTTCACATCACTATGTGATTGTAATGAATCCAACACCCATGGGGTTTGTTCATATCTCGCTTTGTGAGAGAGGTTATTAGTCAACGGGTCTGAACCTTTCAGATCCGTGTGTGCTTTACTATCTATGTCATCTTGTAGATGCAGCTACCACGCGCTACTTGGAGCTATTCCAAATAACTGCTCTACTATACGAATCCAGTTTACTACTCAGAGTCATCCGGATTAGTGTCAAAGTTTGCATCGACGTACCCTTTACGACGAACTCTTTTACCACCTCCATAATCGAGAAAATTCCTTAGTCCACTAGTTACTAAGGATAAGTTCGACCGCTGTCATGTGATCCATTCCTGGATCACTCTTGTACCCCTTGATTAACTCATGGCAAGGCACACTTCAGGTGCGGCACACAGCATAACATACTGTAGAGCCTACGTCTAAAGCATAGAGGACGACCTTCGTCCTTTATCTCTCTTCTGCCGTGGTCAGGTCTTGAGTCTTACTCAATACTCACACCTTGTAACACAGCCAAGAACTCCTTCTTTGCTGATCTATTTTGAACTCCTTCAAAGTCTTGTCATGGTATGTATTCATTTGAAAGTACTATTAAGCGTTTTTGATCTATCCTTATAGATCTTGATGCTCAATGTGGAAGTAGCTTAATCCAGGTTTTCCATTGAAAAATACTTTTCAAATAACCCTGTATGCTTTCCCAAAATTCTACATCATTTCTGATCAACAATATGTTAACAACATATACTCATCAAAAATTCTATAGTGCTCCCACTCACTTCTTTGGAAATACAAGTTTCTCATAAACTTTGTAAAAACCCAAAATCTTTGATCATCTCATCAAAGCGTAGATTCTAACTCTGAGATGCTTACTCCAGTCCTTAGAAGGATTGCTGGAGCTTTGCATACTTGTTAGCATCTTTCAGGATTGACAAAACCTTCTGGTTGTATCACATACAACCTTTCCTCAAGAAAATCGTAGAGGAAACAATGTTTTTTTGACATCCTATCAGGAAGATTTCATAAATAATGCAATAACTTCTAATATAATTCCAACAGACTCTTAGCATCGCTACGAGTGAGAAAGTCTCATCGCAGTCAACTCCTTGAACTTGTCGGAAAACATCTTAACGACAAGTAGAGCTTTCTTAATGGTGACACTTACCATCATTGTCCGTCTTCCTTTTAAAATCCATCTGCACCCAACAGCCTTACGACCATCAAATAGTTCTTCCAAAGTCTATACTTTGTTTTTATACATGGATCCTCTCTCGGATTTTATGGCCTCGAGACATTCGTCGGAATCTGGGCCCACCATCGCTTCTCCATAGCTCGTAGGTTCATTGTTGTCTAGCAACATGACTTCCAAGACAGGATTACGTACCACTCTGAAGTAGTACGCATCCTTGTCGTCCTACGAGGTTTGGTAGTGACTTGATCCGAAGTTTCATGATCACTATCATAAGCTTCCACTTCAATTGGTGTAGGTGCCACAGGAATAACTTCTTGTGCCCTGCTACACACTAGTTGAAGTGACGGTTCAATAACGTCATCAAGTCTCCACCATCCTGCCACTCAATTCTTTCGAGAGAAACTTTTCCTTGAGAAAGGACGCGTTTCTAGAAACAATCACTTTTGCTTCCAGATCTGAAATAGGAGGTATACCCAACTGTTTTGGGTATTCTATGAAGATGCATTTATCCGCTTTGGGTTCGAGCTTATCAGCCTGAAAATTTTTCACATAAGCGTCGCAGCCCCAAACCTTTAAGAAACGACAGCTTAGGTTTCTCTAAACCATAGTTCATACAGTGTCGTCTCAACGGAATTACGTGGTGCCCTATTAACGTGAATGCGGTTGTCTCTAATGCCTAACCCATAAACGATAGTGGTAATTCGATAAGAGACATCATGGTATGCACCATATCCAATAGGGTGCATTTATGATGTTCGGACACACCATCACACTATGGTGTTCCAGGCGGTATTAGTTGTGAAACAATTTCCACAATGTCTTAATTGTGTACCAAACTCGTAACTCAGATATTCATCTCTATAATCATATCATAGACATCTTATCCTCTTGTCACGACGATCTTCTACTTCACTCTGAAATTACTTGAGACTTGTATTTCATCAAGTAAATATACTTAGAATCTACTCAAATCATCTGTGAAGTAAGAGCATAATGATATTCACTGCGTGCCTCAGCACTAATTGGATTGCACACATCAAATGTATTACTTCCAACAAGTTGCTCTTTTGTTCCATCTCACTGAAAACAAGGCCTTTCAGTCATCTTGCCCATGTGGTATGATTTGCATGTCTCAAGTGATTCAAAATCAAGTGAGTCCAAACGATCCATCTGCATGGAGTTTCTTCATGCATATATACCAATAGACATGGTTCGCATGTCTCAATCTTTTCAAAAACGAGTGAGTCCAAAGATCCATCTACATGGAGCTTCTTCATGCGTTTTATACCAATATGACTCAAATGGCAGTGCCACAAGTATGTGGAACTATCATTACTATCTTATATCTTTTGGCATGATCATGTGTATCACTACGATCGAGATTCAATAAACCATTCATTTTAGGTGCAAGACCATTGAAGGTATTATTCAAATAAACAGAGTAACCATTATTCTCCTTAAATGAATAACCATATTGCGATAAACATAATCCAATCATGTCTATGCTCAATGCAAACACCAAATAACAATTATTTAGGTTTAACACCAATCTCGATGGTAGAGGGAGCATGCGATGCTTGATCACATCAACCTTGGAAACACTTCCAACACATATCGTCATCTCACCTTTAGTTAGTCTCCATTTATTCCGTAGCTTTTTATTTCGAGTTACCAACACTTAGCAACCGAACCGGTATCTAATACCCTGGTGCTACTAGGAGTACTAGTAAAGTACACATTAATATAATGTATATCCAATATACTTCTGTCGACCTTACCAGCCTTCTCATCTACCAAGTATCTAGGGTAGTTCTGCTTCAGTGACCGTTCCCCTCATTCCAGAAGCACTTAGTCTCGGGTTTGGGTTCTACCTTGGGTTTCTTCACTAGAGTAGCAACTGATTTGCCGTTTCATGAAGTATCCCTTCTTGCCCTTGCCCTTCTTGAAACTAGTGGTTTTACTAACCATCAACAATTGATGCTTCTACTTGATTTCTACTTTCACGGTGTCAAACATCGCGAATAGCTCAAGGATCATCATATCTATACCTGATATGTTATAGTTCATCACGAAGCTCTAGTAGCTTGGTGGCAGTGACTTTGGAGAACCATCACTATCTCACCTGGAAGACAACTCCCACTCGATTCAAGCGATTGTAGTACTCAGACAATCCGAGCACATGCTATACGATTGAGCTTTTCTCCCTTAGTTTGCAGGCTTAAGAAACTTGTCGGAGGTCTCACACCTCTTGACGTGGGCACGAGCCTAAAATCCCAATTTCAGCTCTTGGAACATCTCATATGTTCCGCAACGTTTGAAAATGTCTTTGGTGCCTCAATTCTAAACCGTTTAACATTACGCACTGAACTATCACGTAGTCATGAAAACGTGTATGTCAGATGTTCGCAACATCCACAAACGACGCTCGAGGTTCAGCACACCGAGCGGTGCATTAAGGACATAAGCCTTCTGTGCAGCAATGAGGACAATCCTCAGTTTATGGACCCAGGCCGCATAATTGCTACTATCAAATTTCAACTTAATTTTCTCTAGGAACATATCTTAGTAGAACTAAAGCGTAAGCTACGACATAATTTGCAAAGACCTTTTGACTATGTTCATGATAATTAAGTTCATCTAATCAAATTAGTTAATGAACTCCCACTCAGATAGACATCCCTCTAGTCATATAAGTGATACATGATCCAAGTCAACTAGGCCGTGTCCGATCATCACGTGAGATGGACTAGTCATCATCGGTGAACATCTCCATGTTGATCGTATCTACTATACGACTCATGTTCGACCTTTCGGTCTCTTGTGTTCCGAGGCCATGTCTGTACATGCTAGGCTCGTCAAGTCAATCTAAGTGTTTCGCATGTGTAAATCTGGCTTACACCCATTGTATGCGAACGTTAGAATCTATCACACCCGATCATCACGTGGTGCTTCGAAACAACGAACCTTCGCAACGGTGCACAGTTAGGGGGAACACATATCTTGAAATTTTAGTGAGGGATCATCTTATTTATGCTACCGTCGTTCTAAGCAAATAAGATGTAAACATGACAAACATCACATGCAAATCATAAAGTGACATGATATGGCCAATATCATATTGCGCCTTTTGATCTCCATCTTCGAGGCGCGGCATGATCACCTTCATCACTGGCATGACACCATGATCTCCATCATCGTGTCTTCATGAAGTTGTCTCGCCAACTATTACTTCTACTACTATGGCTAACGGTTAGCAATAAAGTAAAGTAATTACATGGCGTTTTTCATTGACACGCAGGTCATACAATAAATTAAGACAACTCCTATGGCTCCTGCCGGTTGTCATACTCATCGACATGCAAGTCGTGATTCCTATTACAAGAACATGATCAATCTCATACATCACATATATATAATTCATCACATCCTTTTGGCCATATCACATCACATATATACCCTGCAAAAACAAGTTAGACGTCCTCTAATTGTTGTTGCATGTTTTACGTGGCTGCTATGGGTTTCTAGCAAGAACGTTTCTTACCTACGCAAAAGCCACAACGGTGATATGCCAATTGCTATTTACCCTTCATAAGGACCCTCTTCATCGAATCCGATCTGACTAAAGTGGGAGAGACAGACACCCGCTAGCCACCTTATGCATCAAGTGCATGTCAGTCGGTGGAACCTGTCTCACGTAAGAGTACGTGTAAGGTCGGTCCGGGCCGCTTCATCCCACAATGCCACCGAATCAAGATAAAACTAGTAACGGTAAGAAAATTGAACAAATCATCGCCCACAACTACTTTGTGTTCTACTCGTGCATAGAATCTACGCATAGACCTAGCTCATGATGCCACTGTTGGGTAACGTAGCAATAATTCAAAATTTTCCTACGTGTCACCAAGATCAATCTAGGAGATGCTAGCAACGAGAGAGAGGGAGTGCATATTCATACCCTTGAAGATCGCTAAGTGGAAGCGTTACAAGAACGCGGTTGATGGAGTCGTACTCGCGGTGATTCAAATCGCGGAGGATTTGATCTAGCGCCGAACCGACGGCGCCTCCACATTCAACACACGTACAGCCCGGGGACGTCTCCTCCTTCTTGATCCACCAAGGGGAGAGGAGAAGTTGAGGGAGAACTCCAGTAGCACGACGGCGTGGTGGCAATGGAGGTCGTGGTTCTCCGGCAGATCTTCGCTAAGCACTACGGAGGAGGAGGAGGAGTTGGAGGAGGAGAGGGCTACGCCAAGGGAAGGGTGTGGCTGCCCTCCCACCCCCTCACTATATATAGGGGGAAGGGGAGAGGGGGCCGGCCCCTCTAGATGGATCTAGAGGAGGAGGCGGCGGCCAGGGGAAACCCTAGAAGGGTTTGGGCGCCCCCACCCCCTAGGAAACTTGCCCCCCAAGCCGGGAGGAGCGGCTGCCCTAGGGGTGGCACCCCCACCTCTCCTGGTTACGTGAGAGGGGTTGGGAGGGGCGCACAGCCCCTTAGTGGGCTGGTTTGCCCCTTCCCCTTGGCCCATAAGGCCCCCCAACGCTTGTCGGGGCCTCCGAAACCCCTTTCGGACATGCTGGCCATAGCCTGGTACCCCCGGAACAATTCCGGACTCCAATACCCTTCGTCCAATATACCGATCTTCACCTCCGGACCATTCCGGAGCTCCTCGTCATGTCCGAGATCTCATCCGGGACTCCGAACAACCTTCGGTAACCACATACTATTTCCCATAACAACTCTAGCGTCACCGAACCTTAAGTGTGTAGACCCTACGGGTTCGGGAACCATGCAGACATGACCGAGACACCTCTCCGGCCAATAACCAATAGCGGGATCTGGATACCCATATTGGCTCCCACATGTTCCACGATGATCTCATCGAATGAACCACGATGTCGGGGATTCAATCAATCCCGTATATAATTCCCTTTGTCCATCGGTATGTTACTTGCCCGAGATTCGATCGTCGGTATCCCCATACCTCGTTCAATCTCGTTACCGGCAAGTCTCTTTACTCGTTCCGTAACGCATGATCCCGTGGCTAACTCATTAGTCACATTGAGCTCATTATGATGATGCATTACCGAGTGGGCCCAGAGATACCTCTCCGTCATACGGAGTGACAAATCCCAGTCTCGATTCGTACCAACCCAAAAGACACTTTCGGAGATACCTGTAGTGCACCTTTATAGCCACCCAGTTACGTTGCAACGTTTGGTACACCCAAAGCATTCCTACCGTATCCGGGAGTTGCACAATCTCATGGTCTAAGGAAATGATACTTGACATTAGAAAAGCTCTAGCAAACGAACTACACAATCTTGTGCTATGCTTAGGATTGGGTCTTGTCCATCACATAATTCTCCTAATGATGTGATCCCGTTATCAATGAAGTGTATAATAAAGCCCATTAATCATCCAAAACAGAATATAATATAGCATGGAACAATAAAAAATTATAGATACGCTGGAGACGTATCAAGCATCCCCAAGCTTAATTCCTACTCGTCCTCGAGTAGGTAAATGATAATAACAGAATTTTTGATGTGGAATGCTACTTAGCATAATTTTCAATGTAACCCTCTTAATTGTGGTATGAATATTCAGATCCGAAAGATTCAAGATAAAAGTTTAATATTGACATAAAAGTAATAATACTTCAAGCATACTAACTAAGCAATTATGTCTTCTCAAAATAACATGGCCAAAGAAAGTTCATCCCTACAAAATCATATAGTTTGGTCATGCTCCATTTTCGTCACACAAGAATGCTCTCATCATGCACAACCCCGATGACAAGCCAAGCAATTGTTTCATACTTTAGTAATCTCAAACTTTTTTCAACTTTCATGCAATACATGAGCGTGAGCCATGGATATAGCACTATGGGTGGAATAGAATATAATGATGGGGGTTATGTGGAGAAGACAAAAAAGGAGAAAGTCTCACATCAACGTGACTAATCAACGGGCTATGGAGATGCCCATCAATTGATGTTAATGTGAGGAGTAGGGATTGCCATGCAACGGATGCACTAGGGCTATAAATGTATGAAAGCTCAACAAAAGAAACTAAGTGGGTGTGCATCCAACTTGCTTGCTCACGAAGACCTAGGGCATTTGAGGAAGCCCATTGTTGGAATATACAAGCCAAGTTCTATAACAAAAAATTCCCACTAGTATATGAAAGTGACAAAACAAGAGACTATTTATCATAAGGATAATGGTGCTACTTTGAAGCACAAGTATGGAAAAAGATAGTAGCATTGCCCCTTTTTATTTTATTTTCTTTTTTTTGGCCTTTCTTTTTTTTTCTTTTGGCCTTTCCTTTTTTTGGGACAATGCTCTATGAATGATGATCATCACACTTCTATTTATTTACAACTCAATGATTACAACTCGATACTAGAACAAAGTATGACTCTATATGAATGCCTCCGGCGGTGTACCGGCAGGGCAATGAATCAAGAGTGACATGTATGAAATAATATGCATGGTGGCTTTGCCACAAATACGATGTCAACTACATGATCATGCAGGGCAATAAGACAATGATGAAACGTGTCATGATAAACGGAACAGTGGAAAGTTGCATGGCAATATATCTCGGAATGGCTATGGAAATGCCATAATAGGTAGGTATGGTGGCTGTTTTGAGGAAGATATAAGGAGGCTTATGTGTGATAGAGCGTATCGTATCACGGGGTTTGGATGCACCGGCGAAGTTTGCACCAACTCTCAAGGTGAGAAATGGCAATGCACGGTACCGAAGAGGCTGGCAATGATGGAAGGGTAAGAGTGCGTATAATCCATGGACTCAACATTAGTCATAAAGAACTCACATACTTATTGCAAAAATTTACAGGTCATCAAAAACCAAGCACTACGCGCATGCTCCTAGGGGGATAGATTGGTAGGAAAAGACCATCGCTCGTCCCCGACAGCCACTCATAAGGAGGACAATCAAAGAACACCTCATGTTTTAAATTTGTTACACAACGTTTACCATACGTGCATGCTACCGGATTTGCAAACTTCAACACAAGTATTTCTCAAATTCACAACTACTCAACTAGCACAACTTTAATATCACTACCTCCATATCTCAAAACAATCATCAAGCATCAAACTTCTCTTTGTATTCAACACACTCATAAGAAAGTTTTTACTAATCTTGAATGCCTATAATATTATGACTAATTTCCCAATTTAAGCAAATTACCATGATGTTTTGTAGGACTCTCAACATAATATAAGTGAAGCATGAGAGAACAATAATTTCTATAAAACAAATCCACCACCGTGCTCTAAAAGATATAAGTGAAGCACTAGAGCAAAAACTATATAGCTCAAAAGATATAAGTGAAGCACATAGAGTATTCTAATAAATTCCGAATCATGTGTGTCTCTCTCAAAAGGTGTGTACAGCAAGGATGATTGTGGTAAACTAAAAAAAAGACTCAAATCATACAAGACGCTCCAAGCAAAACACATATCATGTGGTGAATAAAAATATAGCTCCAAGTAAAGTTACCGATGGACGAAGACAGAAGAGGGGATGCCTTCCGGGGCATCCCCAAGCTTTGGCTTTTTGGTGTCCTTAGATTACCTTGGGGTGCCATGGGTATCCCAAAGCTTAGGCTCTTGCCACTCCTTGTTCCATAATCCATCAAATCTTTACCCAAACTTGAAAACTTCACAACACAAAACTCAACAGAAAATCTCGTGAGCTCTGTTAGCGAAAGAAAACAAAACACCACTTCAAGGTACTGTATTTAACTCATCCTTTATTTATATTGGTGTTAAACTTACTGTATTCCAACTTCTCTATGGTTTATAAACTATTTTACTAGCCATAGATTCATCAAAATAAGCAAACAACACACGAAAAACAGAATCTGTCAAGCACAGGACAGTCTGTAGTAATCTGTAACTAACGCAAACTTATGGAACTCTAAAAATTCTACAAAAAATAGGACGACCAAGATAATTTGTTTTTTGATCTGCTGCAATTGGAATCAGTATTATATCACGTTCTGCTAATTTTTGACAATTGTTTTAGTGAACAGAAAGTTTCTGGAATTTTCAGCAAGATCAAATAACTATCATCCATGAAGATCCTATAGGTTTAACTTGGCACAAACACTAATTAAAACATAAAAACAAATCTAACCAGAGGCTAGATCAAATATTTATTCCTAAACAGAAGCAAGAAGCAAAAAAATGAAATACAATTGGGTTGCCTCCCAACAAGCGCTGTCGTTTAACGCCGCTACCTAGGCATAAAAGCAAGGATAGATCTAAGTATTGCCATCTTTGGTGGGCAATCCATAAGTAGCTCTCATAATAGATTCATAAGGTAATTTAATTTTCTTTCTAGGGAAGTGTTCCATGCCTTTCCTTAACGGAAATTGGAATCTAATATTCCCTTCCTTCATATCAATAATTGCACCAATCGTTCTAAGGAAAGGTCTTCCAAAAATAATAGGACATGAAGGATTGCAATCTATATCAAGAACAATAAAATCTACGGGCACATAGTTCCTATTTGCAACAATAAGAACATCATTAATTCTTCCCATAGGTTTCTTAATAGTGGAATCCGCAAGGTGTAAGTCTAAAGAGCAATCATCAAATTCGCGGAAACCTAACAAATCACACAAAGTTTTTGGAATCGTGGAAACACTAGCACCCAAATCACACAAAGCATAGCATTAATGATCTTTAATTTTAATTTTAATAGTAGGTTCCCACTCATCATAAAGTTTTCTAGGGATAGAAACTTCCAACTCAACTTTTTCTTCATAAGATTGCATCAAAGCATCAACGATATGTTTAGTAAAAGCTTTATTTTGGCAATAAGAATGAGGAGAATTTAGCACGGATTGCAACAAGGAAATACAATCTATCAAAGAGAAATTATCATAATTAAATTCCTTGAAATCCAAAATAGTGGGTTCATTGATATCTAAAGTTTTGACCTCTTCAATCCCACTTTTACCAATTTTTGCATCAAGATCTAAAAATTCCGAATTTTTGGGACGCCTTCTAACTAAGTTGACTCAACTCCAGTCCCATCATTATCAATATTTATATTGAAAAACAAATATTTAATAGGATACACATCAGTAACCTTTAGATCTTCATCTTTATTCTCATAGAAACTAGAAGAACACGCTCTCACAAAGCAATCTTTCTTAGCACGCATCCTAGCGGTTCTTTCTTTGCACTCATCAATGGAAATTCTCATGGCTTTGAGAGACTCATTGATATCATGCTTAGGTGGAATAGATCTAAGTTTCAAAGAATCAACATCAAGAGAAATTCTATCAACGTTCCTAGCCAATTCATCAACCTTAAGCAATTTTTCTTCAAGCAAAGCGTTGAAATTCTTTTGCGAATTCATAAACTCCTTAACACTAGTCTCAAATTCAGATGGCATCTGATTAAAATTTCCATAAGAATTTTTGTAGGAATTACCATAATTATTAGAGGAATTACTAGGGAATGGCCTAGGATTAAAGTTTCCTCTATACGCGTTGTTACCAAAATTATTCCTACCAACAAAATTCACATCCATAGATTCATTATTATTCTCAATCAAAGTAGACAAAGGCATATCATTAGGATCAGAAGAAACACTTTTAGTAGCAAATAATTTCATAAGTTCATCCATCTTACCACTCAAAACATTAATTTCTTCTATCGCATGCACTTTTTTATTAGTAGATCTTTCGGTGTGCCATTGAGAATAATTAACCATAATATTATCTAGGAGTTTAGTAGCTTTTCCTAAAGTGATTTCCATAAAAGTGCCTCCCGCGGCCGAATCTAAAAGATTTCTAGAAGCAAAATTCAATCCAGCATAAAAAATTTGTATAATCATCCAAAGATTCAAACCATGTGTAGGGCAATTACGTATCATTAATTTCATCCTCTCCCAAGCTTGTGCAACATGTTCATGATCAAGTTGCTTAAAATTCATGATATCGTTTCTAAGAGAGATGATTCTAGCGGGAGGAAAATACTTAGAGATAAAAGCATCTTTGCACTTGTTCCATGAATGAATACTATTTTTAGGCAAAGACGAAAACCAAGCTTTAGCACGATCTCTAAGCGAAAAAGGAAATAGCTTCAATTTAACAATATCATTGTCCACATCTTTCTTCTTTTGCATATCACGCAAATCAACGAAGTTATTTAGATGGGTAGCGGCATCTTCACTAGGAAGGCCGGCGAATTGATCTTTCATGACAAGATTCAACAAAGCAGCACTAATTTCACAAGATTCAGCATCGGTAAGCGGAGCAATCGGAGTGCTAAGAAAATCATTGTTGTTGGTATTGGCAAAGTCACACAATTTAGTATTGTCTTGAGCCATCGTGACAAGCAAGCAATCCAACACACAAGCAAACAAGAAACAAGCGAAAAAGAGGCGAACGGAAAAGAGGGCGAATAAAATGGCAAGGGTGAAGTGGGGGAGAGGAAAACGAGAGGCAAATGGCAAATAATGTAATGCGAGGGATAAGAGTTTGTGATGGGTAATTGGTATGTCTTGACTTGTGCGTAGACTACCCGGCAACGGCGCCATAAATCCTTCTTGCTACCTCTTGAGCACTGCGTTGGTTTTCCCTTGAAGAGGAAAGGGTGATGCAGTAAAGTAGCGAGGAGACCACGCTCGAGTCCCACGCACCTACACAAACAAATAAGAACCTCGCAACCAACGCGATAAAGGGGTTGTCAATCCCTTCAAGGTCACTTACGAGAGTGAGATCTGATAGATATGATAAGATAATATTTTTGGTATTTTTATGATAAAGAGAAATAAAGATGCAAAGTAAAATAAACGGCAATAGAAATAGCGAAGTGTTGGAAGATTAATATGATGGAAAATAGACCCGGGGGCCATAGGTTTCACTAGTGGCTTCTCTCAAGAGCATAAGTATTACGGTGGGTAAACGAATTACTGTCGAGCAATTGATAGAATTGAGCATAGTTATGAAAATATCTAGGTATGATCATGTATATAGGCATCACGTCCGCGACAAGTAGACCGAAACGATTCTGCATCTACTACTATTACTCCACACATCGACCGCTATCCAGCATGCATCTAGAGTATTAAGTTCATAAGAACATAGTAATGCCTTAAGCAAGATGACATGGTGTAGAGGGATAAACTCATGCAATATGATATAAACCCCATCTTCTTATCCTCGATGGCAACAATACAATACGTGCCTTGCTGCCCCTGCTGTCACTGGGAAAGGACACCGCAAGATTGAACCCAAAGCTAAGCACTTCTCCCATTGCAAGAAAGATCAATCTAGTAGGCCAAACCAAACTGATAATTCGAAGAGACTTGCAAAGATAACCAATCATACATAAAAGAATTCAGAGGAGATTCAAATATTGTTCATAGATAAAATTGATCATAAACCCACAATTCATCGGATCTCGACAAACACACCGCAAAAGAAGAGTTACATCAAATAAATCTCCAAGAGAATCGAGGAGAACTTTGTATTGAGATCCAAAGAGAGAGAAGAAGCCATCTAGCTAATAACTATGGACCCGAAGGTCTGAGGTAAACTACTCACACATCATCGGAGAGGCTATGGTGTTGATGTAGAAGCCCTCCGTGATCAATGCCCCATCTGGCGGAGCGCCGGAAAAGGCCCCAAGATGGGATCTCACGGGTACAGAAGGTTGCGGCGGTGGAAATAGGGTTTTGGCTCCATATCTGATGGTTTGGGGGTACGTAGGCATATATAGGAGGGAGAAGTAGGTCGGTGGAGCCAGGAGGGGCCCACGAGGGTGGAGGGCGCGCCCCCTACCTCGTGGCTCCCTCGTCTGTTGCTTGACGTCCACTCCAAGTCCACTGGATCACGTTTGTTCCGAAAATCATGTTCCCGAAGGTTTCATTCCGTCTGGACTCCGTTTGATATTCCTTTTCTGCGAGACACTGAAATAGGCAAAAAAATAGCAGTTTGGGCTGGGCCTCCGGTTAATAGGTTTGTCCCAAAAATAATATAAAAGTGTATAATAAAGCCCATTAATCATCCAAAATAGAATATAATATAGCATGGAACAATAAAAAATTATAGATACGTTGGAGACGTATCACCCGCCCGCTTATCCGACTGGTGGCGTGTATCACGCCGGCGCTCAATGGTGGTTCCAGCGTCTTCATGGCCTCGCTCCCGAAGAACTTGGCGCTGATCGTGATGGGTCCGTGGGTCGGACGACGCTATGGAAATGTTATCACAAGCGTCGTCATGACGGACCGGCACCGGCGGCAACTGGCGCGGGGGAGGAGAGTGCACTGTGGCTGCAACTCCCCCGGTCCTTCCACCGCTGGCATGTGGTGGCTCGATGGAGCGCCGGCCCGAGGGCCTCGCCGGTCGCGGATCATCTTTGTTGGCGACGGCGACGAGGCTCCGGATGGTGGCTCTCCAGTTGTCGGGCTTCTCTACAGCAGGAGGGAAGTCGAGGAGCAGCTGCACGTGCGCCAAAGCTTCTGCTGGCATGGGTGGTGGCGAAAGCTGCGTGGACCGTGGCGCGCTTCGACTTCTAACCACGTTAGAAGGAGCTCTATCATGGCCCAGCGGCTGCGTGCCATTTTCACCAGCACTTCAGCGGGCATGCTGGCCTCCTTCGTCCCGCAGATGATCCACAAGGCTCTTCCCACGGGGGTGTCCAGGGTCACCGGTGTGGTGACACTGCTCGTCGTGCACACCCTGGGAAGAGCGCCCTGTGGGCGCCGGGGTGGGCATCTTGGAGGTCACCGCACCACCCGTGGGTGGCACGGCGACGCCCCCGGAGGGCCTCGCGCCGCCTGCAGCGGGCCCAGCTCTGTCTCTGGATTTTGCGGCGTGCGGCCCGTCGTCTCGCGCACGAACGATGCCGCTCGCCAGGCTCTGACTGCCAGAGCGATGTTGGTGCTCGCGGGCCGCGCCTCGGGTCCTGTCCGCGACCGGCCCGCTGCTCGCCCACACCGGTACTGGCCGTCCGGCTCCCGACGAACCGACCGCCGTGGCCGCCTTCTTCTTGGCAGCCATGGCGATGAAGAACTGCTAGGCTAACGGCTATACCAGATTCTCACAACTGCGCCCCCTACCTGGCGTGCCAAAGATGTCAGTGGGAACGACACCTCTGGAATCACTGGGATCCCTTCTATGGTTGGCGGGCGCGAGGTTGTGCAAAGAGCGGGTCTGACAGGAAGCACACGGATCGTTTACCCAGGTTCGGGCCGTGAAGATGCGTAATACCCTAGTCCTGCTTTGGTGGGTGTATTGAATGTTCTTGTGTTCTTGAGCTAGCTACGGGGTGCAACTTGCCCAAAAGAGCTGAATCCCTCTCCTGGTCACCTCGGGCCTCCTTTTATAGGCAAAAAGGGGTTGCCACAGTGGCACACAGGAGGTGGAAAGGTCTACAGTTGATAAGCCTATCCTCTGGGACCGTCGGACAAACGCATTTAATGCACTGCCGACGTGTCCCCCTAGCTTTATCGGGGACGGCAAGGAAGCACGTCCTAGCTTTCGCTGCCTCGCCTGGCCTTGACACGCGTCCGAGCTGACGAAGTGTCGTGGAACCACGTTGGCTGGCTGCTGGGCTGGCACGGTGGTGTAGCCTTCACGAAGGGTCGCAAGCCACCACGCAGGTGCTTGCTGAGTCGGTGTAGAGGGCCGCCCGTCGCCACGCAGGTGCCTGCCCAGCTGGTTGAGCTAGCAGCTGCTTGGGGACGGCGGTGGAGTCTTGGCTGGCGCGGGCCTGGCAGTGGCCCCGCTGATGCCTTCGGCAAGGGTCTTGTCGGGGGCCCGGCAAGGGTCTTGTCATGGCATTGCAGTCGTCCCCGGCAAGGTGCTTGCCGGGGGTCTTGTGGATTTCCTCGGCTAGGATCCTGCCGAGGGTCGCCGTCTTCTGGTCCTCATCTAATCTCACATGTTTATGATCTTGAAGATCTGCATGCCACCACAGAGGCGCCTCTCGAGCCTTGGTTCCAATGTAGTTGGTGGTGTTGGGACCCATGGTCTCAAGGGTGGCTTGCTCCGCTGGCATCGGGCAGGTTGCCCCGGCAAGGCTCTTGCCCGGACTGCGGAGGCTGCCTCGGCAAGGATCTTGCCGAGGGAGCCTATCTCGCTCTCTTGCTCTCCTGTGTTTCTGGTCTTGGCGTTGCCTTGGTTGTCTTGTGCTTTGGCTTCTCTCCGGCTTCCCTCCTCTGCCTTGCTAAGTGTGGCCGCGGCGCATGGCTGTGACTGCCCGTGCACAAGTAAAGGGGTCAAAAGGAGAGCCCCTACTTTTGTACACCGACAGGAGGAGAGTTAGACTTCGCCATTGCATGATATATGTTACTTTGTGCCCACTACTAAATCACAAATCATTGTTAATTAAAATTGGCTTTGATATACCTTAGGATCCGGGTGGATCCATTACTTGAGCACTATATACCTAGCTTAATGGCTTTAAAGAAAGCACTGCTAGGGAGACAACCCGGAAGTTTTAGAGAGTCATTTATTTTTGTTGTGTGCTTTTACAAAGTTTAAAAATAAAAATAATGTGCCAAGATTTGCCTTTAGGATGTTTACATTGCTTGTTGGTTTGTGCGGTGCAAGACAGAAACTTTGTCTGTAGTGTGCGATTTTACATTTTTTTTACTGGAACGTCAAACGGATCTGAAACTTTTTGCACTGTCTTGCTATACAAATTTTTTATTTTTCCTAATTGTTTCAGAATTTTTGGAGTACCAGAAGTATGGTGAATGTTCAGATTACTACAGAGTGTCATGTTTAAGACAGATTCTGTTTTTGATGCATAGTTTGCTTGTTTTGATGAAACTATCAAGTTCTATCAGTGGATTAAGCCATGGAAAAGTTATATTATAGTATCTACAATGCAAAAACAAAATATGAATTGGTTTTCAACAGTACTTAGAGTTGTGATTTGCTTTATTATACTAACGGATCTTACCGAGCTTTCTGTTGAGTTTTGTGTGGATGAAGTGTTCGAAGATCGAGGATGTCTCGATGTGAGGAGAAGGAGGAGAGGCAAGAGCTCAAGCTTAGGGATGCCCAAGGCACCCCAAGTAAATATTCAAGGATACTCAAGTGTCTAAGCTTGGGGATGCCCCGGAAGGCATCCCATCTTTCTTCAACAAGAATCGGTATGTTTTCGTATTCGTTCCGTTCATGTGACATGTGCAAATCTTGGAGCGTCTTTTACATTTAGTTTTCACTTTTCTTTTATGCACCAGGCTGGTATGAGATAGTCCATGGTTGATTTATAGAATGCTCATTGCACTTCACTTATATCTTTTGAGTATGGCTTTATAGAATGCTTCATGTGCTTCACTTATATCATTTGAAGTTTGGATTGCCTGTTTCTCTTCACATAAAAAACTGCCATTTGTAGAATGCTCTTTTGCTTCACTTATATTTGTTAGAGTGTGGGCATATCTTTTGTAGAAAGAATTAAACTCTCTTTCTTCACTTATATCTATTTAGAGAGATGACAGGAATTGGTCATTCACATGGTTAGTCATAAAATCCTACATAAAACTTGTAGATCACTGAATATGATATGTTTGATTCCTTGCAATAGTTTTGTGATATAAAGATGGTGATATTAGAGTCATGCTAGTGGGTAGTTGTGGATTGTAGAAATACTTGTGTTGAAGTTTGCGATTCCCGTAGCATGCACGTATGGTGAACCGTTATGTAACGAAGTTGGAACATGAGGTATTTATTGATTGTCTTCCTTATGAGTGGCGGTCGGGGACGAGCGATGGTCTTTTCCTACCAATCTTTCCCCCTAGGAGCATGCGTGTAGTACTTTGTTTCAATGACTAATAGATTTTTGCAATAAGTATGTGAGTTCTTTATGACTAATGTGAGTCCATGGATTATATGCACTCTCACCCTTCCATCATTGCTAGCCTCTTCGGTACTGTGCATTGCCCTTTCTCACCTCGAGAGTTGGTGCAAACTTCGCTGGTGCATCCAAACCCCGTGATACAATACGCTCTATCACACATAAGCCTCCTTATATCTTCCTCAAAACAGCCACCATACCTGGCATTTCTATAGCCATTCCGAGATATATTGCCATGCAACTTCCATCATCTTCATATACATGACTTGAGGATTTATTGTCATATTGCTTTGCATGATCGTAAGATAGCTAGCATGATGTTTTCATGGCTTGCCGTTTTTTGATGTCATTGCTATGGTAAATCATGGCACATCCCGGTACACCGCCGGAGGCAGTCATATAGAGTCATATCATGTTCTAGCATCGAGTTGTAATCATTGAGTTGTAAATAAATAGAAGTGTGATGATCATCATTATTAGAGCATTGTCCCAAATAAAAAAAGAGAAAGGCCAAAAAAAGAAAGGCCAAATAAAAAAGAAAAAAAAAGATAGAAGGGACAATGCTACTATCCTTTTTCAACACTTGTGCTTCAAAGTAGCACCATGATCTTCATGATAGAGAGTCTCTTATTTTGTCACTTTCATATACTAGTCGGAATTTTTCATTATAGAACTTGGCTTGTATATTCCAACAATGGGCTTCCTCAAATGCCCTAGGTCTTCGTGAGCAAGCAAGTTGCATGCACACCCACTTAGTTTTTATTATTGAGCTTTCATTAGTAATAAAGAATTCACTGTTGTTGTCATTTATTCTAACTCCAACAGATCCTTTATGTAGAAGGGATTCCACCTTCTTCATCCATTTATTACTGAAACCTCTCTTGCTCATCATGTCCAACAGGAACTCCATGTTGATCATGTCATAGGCTTTTTCATACTCTAATTTAATAACAAAACCAGACTGTTTATTGGAGTGCACAGAGTGGATAATCTCATGTGTTGTAATAATACTCTCAACAATATATCTGCCTTTTATGAAGGTTGTCTGATTCAAAGAGATTAAATCATTGCTGATTGATACGTCTCCGTCGTATCTATAATTTTTTATTGTTCCATGCCAATAGTATACAACTTTCATATACTTTTGGCAAATTTTTATACTATTTTTGGGACTAACATATTGATCCAGTGCCCAGTGCCAGTTCCTGTTTGTTGCATGCTTTTTGTTTCGCAGAAAATCCATATCAAACGGAGTCCAAACGGGATAAAAACTGACGGAGATTTTTTTAATATATGTGATTTTTGGGAAGAAGAATCAACGCGAGACGATGCCCGAGTGGCCCACGAGGGTGAGGGGCGCGCCCTGGGCCCTCATGGTCACTCCGTAAGGCACTTGGTGCCCTTCTTTCGCCGCAAGAAAGCCAATATCCGGATAAAAATCATGTCCAAATTTCAGCCCAATCGGAGTTACTAATCTCCGGGAATATAAAAAACGGTGAAAGGCTAGAATCACGAGCGCAGAAACAGAGAGAGACAGAGAGATAGATCCAATCTCGGAGGGGCTCTTGCCCCTCCGCCGCCATGGAGGCCATGGACCAGAGGGGAAACCCTTCTCCCATCTAGGGAGAAGGTCAAGGAAGAAGAAGAAGAAGAAGAAGAAGAAGGGGGGCTCTCTCCCCCTCTCTTCCGGTGGCGCCGGAACGCCGCCGGGGCCATCATCATCACCGCAATCTACACCAACACCTCCGTCATCTTCACCAACATCTTCATCACCTTCCCCCATCTATCTACAGGTTTCCACTCTCCCACAACCCACTGTACCCTCTACTTGTACATGGTGCTTTATGCTTCATATTATTATCCAATGATGTGTTGCCATCCTATGATGTCTGAGTAGATTTTCGTTGTCCCACTACTAGGAAAAGGACTATAGATGAAATGGCCACTAATGGCGCACCAGACATGTGGTGCGCCACTACTATATAGCAGTGGCGCACAATGTGTTGGTGCGCTATTAGTGTGAAAGACACTAATGGCGCACCAGACGCACGGTGTGCCACTAGTAACAATTTTTTTTTATTTTTCCAAACATACTAATGGCGCACCAGGGCACAGTGCGCCATTACTAGTTCTAACTAGTAATGGCGCACCAGCCTCATAGTGCGCCACTACTATAATTTTTTTTTGCAAAACTACTAATGGCGCACCACCAGCAGGTGTGCCATTAGTAACCAGGGTTACTAATGGCGCATTTGTAGGTGGTGCGGCATTAGTAACCTGGGACCAGCTAGATATTTTGGACAGCCACACCTACCCACTCACTTTCCCCACTTCTTTCTCTCCACCTCCTCCTCCAAGCTTGTCTCGGCTGCCTCCTCCTCCTCACCTCATTTGCACCATAAATTCATCCAAATTAAGTGGTTAAATTACCTTTTTTGATAGGTAAGTAAGGGGGAAGCTATCTTTATGTTGTTCTCCCTCCAACAACGTGCACATGCACTTTTTATGGCCTAGCTAGATCTATGTATGTTTGTGGTGTTGCATATGTTTGTGGTGTTGCATATATGTTTGTGTTTGCAGGTACCGGTATTTGAAATGCGATAGTTGCCAATATTTTGCCGGAATGTTGATTCATTTCCGTTTCGGCGAGAATTTTGGCACTATGCATTCTTTTTGGTCCTATTTTTAGGGAAAGTCATGCCAAATTTTTTCTTGGTTCTAAAATATCGTTTTGCTCTACCCCGCAGGCGACCATGGTCCGCACGATGACCGAAGGCATCGTGAATAGGTTTTTGAGCTCCGCGAAGGCCGAGATGCTTGAAAAGAACGAGACGGAGATAAGATGTCCGTGTCGAAGATGCAAGCTGAAGAGCCTTATTGCGGACCCGGATTCCGGGCAGGTGCGGGACCACCTGCTCTTGCGTGGTTTCATGGATGGCTATCGGTGGCAAGGTGATGAAGATGACTATGAAGTCGTCCATGGGGGCCGGGCAAGAAATGAGGAAGGGCAGCAAGACAACCACCGCGGCTCGGGCGGGCGAGAAGACGAAGAATCTCCAGGACATGATCACGACGGTGATGCTGTACACAGTCATCATGTAGAAGATGCCGGACATGATGATGAGGAAGATGCCGGAGCAGACGAAGGGCATGATCATGAAGATGAAGATGCCGGCGGAGCAGACGACGATGGACCATCGATGGGCTGGGTGCAGGACCCTCATATTCAAGAGCTGCTTCTCAAGCAGACGGATAACGCAAGAGCTGCCGCCCGAGAGAAAGCCAAGCTGGATCAACTGGAGATAGACGCGGTTACTCCATTGTATGAAGGATGCAGGCCCGAGGATACCCGCCTGAAAGTAACGCTCATGGCTCTGGAGATGAAGGTAAAACACAAAATGACCGACGCATGCTTCGACGAGAACATGTCATTCTGGCACGAACGTCTTCCCAAGGGGAACAAGTGCCCGACCAGTTTCGAGGAGGCGAAGAAAATCGTGTGTCCTCTGGATTTACCGCACGTGAAATACCATGTGTGCATGAACAATTGCATCATTTATCGGGACGAGCACGCGGAGTCTACCATATGTCCGGTGTGCGGCGTCACTCGATACAAGAAGAGGAAGAAAGCTCCTCGAAAAGTGGTGTGGTACTTTCCGATCACTCCTCGTCTGCAGCGGTATTTCGCGGACCCTAAGGTAGCAAAGCTCCTGCGTTGGCACGCGGATAGGGAGGAGAAGAAGCGAGAAGATGACGCAAATGATCCGGAGATAAATAAAAAAGACAAGATGCTGAGTCACCCTAAGGATGGGAGCCAGTGGCAAGCGTTGAACTTCGAACACCCAGAATTTGGGAAGGATCCAAGGAACATCGTGCTGGGCGCGAGCACCGATGGAGTCAATCCGTTTGGCAGCCAGAGAAGCACACATAGCACCTGGCCTGTGTTTGTGTGGATGTACAACCTTCCCCCCTGGTTGTGCATGAAGAGGAAGTACATTCACATGAGTATGCTAATTGAAGGGCCGAAACAACCAGGGAACGACATCAATCTGTATCTGGGGCTGCTGAAAGAGGAGCTAGACACGCTGTGGAAAACGCCAGCCAATACGTGGGACGCCGCAGAGAAAGAATATTTCCCTATGAGAGCCGCACTGCTCACGACGGTGCACGACTATCTCGGTTACGGATATCTCGCGGGGCAGGTGGTCCACGGATTTTCTGGATGCGTCAGGTGCATGGATGACACAACGTATCGCCAGCTAGATAGAGATCCCGGGTCTTCGAAAACCGTGTTCATGGGACATCGAAGGTGGCTTCGCGACGATGACCCGTGGAGGAAACGCAAGGATCTGTTCGATGGTGAAACCGAACCCCGAAGACGCCCGCGTACGAGGAGCGGCGAGGAAATAGACGAGCTGTTGAAAAATTGGAAAGATTGCCCACTGCCGGGAAAGAAGCAAAAGGCGCCAGAGCCGGGAAAGAAGCGAAAGGCGCCAGAGCCGCTGCTGAAGGTATGGAAAACGAGGTCTGTTTTCTGGGACTTGCCGTACTGGAAGATCCACCGTGTGCCTCACAGCCTTGATGTCATGCATATCACGAAGAACGTGTGCGAGAGTCTGCTTGGTACCCTGCTCAACATGCCAGAGAGGACCAAAGATGGGCCGAAAGCAAGGGCAGACTTGAAATCAATGGGCATCAGGGAGGAGCTTCACGCTAATGATGATGATGATGAGGCGAAGCAGGACACGGAAAGTCGTCGCAAAGGCAAAAAGGCCAAGAAGACCGGAAATGACTTCCCTCCCGCGTGCTTCACTCTAAGTCAGGAGGAGATCGATCAGTTTTTCACCTGCCTCGTAGGAGTAAAACTTCCTTACGGTTACGCGGGGAAGATAAGCAGATACCTAGACTCAGCGAAGCAGAAGTTCAGCGGGATGAAGTCTCACGACTGTCACGTGCTGATGACGCAGATACTTCCAGTTGCAATCCGTGGGATCATGGACGCGCACGTCCGTGAAACGCTATTTGGCCTATGCAACTTTTTCGACGTCATCTCTCGGAAGTCGGTTGGCGTGAGGCAACTCAGAAGGCTACAGGAAGAGATCGTGGTGATACTATGCGAGCTTGAGATGTACTTCCCGCCCGCATTCTTCGACGTTATGGTGCATCTGCTGGTCCATATCGTGGAGGATATCATCCAACTCGGGCCGACGTTCCTGCACAGCATGATGCCGTTCGAAAGGATGAATGGTGTCATCAAAGGATACGTTCGCAACATGTCACGTCCAGAGGGAAGCATAGCCAGGGGCTTTCTGACCGAAGAGTGCATCTCCTACTGCACGAATTATCTAGGCATCGAGAACCCCGTTGGTCTGCCCGTCAACAGGCACCTCGGCAGGCTCGCTGGATGGGGTCACCGTGAGGGTCGCCGCGAAATGCATGTCGACTTCGAGGGTCGACTCGCCGACTTTGAAAGAGCAAACCTAGTCGCGCTACAACACATAGACGTGGTCGATCCTTGGGTGGTAGAGCACAAAACCTTTATTGAGAAGACGTACAATGACCGAGGCCAACAGAGGACGGACGGAGATATAATCAAAGAGCACAACTCATGTTTCACGCGTTGGTTCAAGCAGAAGCTTCTGTCGTACCCTTTACATGAGGATTCTTCCGCGGAAGAACAACTCATATTCGCCTTGTCACAGGGCGCCGAGCACAACCTGATGACGTATGAGGCGTACGATATCAACGGCTACACATTCTACACTGAGGACAAGGACATGAAGAGCGATGGTTATCAGAACTCCGGGGTAACGATGGAATCCTACACCGGTAACGACAAGGACAGATACTACGGAAGGATCGAGGAGATCTGGGAGCTGAGCTACGCTGGAGAGAAGGTCCCGATGTTCCGTGTCAGATGGGCCAAGAGCGTCATAAAAGAAGACTGGTATTTCACCACCATGGTTATACCCGAAGCCAAATCCGAGACCGCAAGCGCGAACATGACCGCGAAAAATGAGCCATGGGTACTGGCTTCCCAAGTGGACCAATGCTTCTTCATTACCGACCTGTCAAAGCCTAGTCGTGTTGTCGTGACGAGAGGCAAAAGGAAGATCATCGGAATGGATGGAGTCGCCAATGAGCAAGACTTCGACAAGTACGGCGACCCGAAGATGGAACATGACGACGACGATGAAGTATCAGCATACACCACAAGAAGAAGCAGGACCACCCTACCTAAAGGACGTCCGTTCAAGAGAAGAACTCCATTTACGAAAAATAAGGGCAAGAAGATTGTGAACAGATAGCTAGCTAAGATCGATTGTATTTAAATTGTAGCCTTCATTTCTCGATTGTATTTCATGTGCAATTTTTGAACTCATGAATATTTTTAAATTTCATGGACACTCGATCTCGATTCCCCTCCATCTCGATCGTTATCCCACCTCGCCAGATCCGGTCCCCCTCGCCGCCGAGCACCCCCCGCACCCTCTACCCCGCTCCACCGGCCGCCGCCGCCGACCCCCCGCACCCTCCCCCGCTCCACCACCGCCGACGACCCACCGCACCCTCCCCTGCTCCACCGCCGCCGACGACCCACCGCACCCTCCCGGCCGCTCCACCGCCGCCGACGACCCCCCGCACCCTCCCCGGCCCGCTCCACCGCCGCCGACGACCCCCCGCACCCTTCCCGGCCCGCTCCACCGTCACAAATGAATGCAACTAAAATTGCAAAAAAAAATTGATGATATTTTCAAATAACAAATTTGATGATATTTTCAAATAATAAATTTGATGATATTTTTTCATATTCATAAATATTTTCAAATAACAAATTTGATGATATTTTTTAAAAAATTATTACTGTTTTTATAAAAAATTATTACTGTTTCATATTCATATTCATTTTCTAAAAAATTATTAGATGCAACAAAAAATAATAAAAAAAATTACTTATGGCGCACCTCTGGCTGGTGCGCCATTGCTATATAAAAAAGATTACTAATGGCGCACCTCTGGCTGGTGCGCCATTGCTATATAAAAAAAGATTACTAATGGCGCACCGATCGTGGGTGCGCCATTGCTATCTAAAAAAACATTCTAATGGCGCACCGCTTCGGGGTGCGCCATTAGTAAGTTTCCCCCCTAGCTAATTCCTCCCTCTCCCTCGCCAGATCCCCTTCGTCCCTCTCCCTCGCCAAGTCCACCCGCGCGCTCACCTGACCCACGACGCCGCCGCCCCGACCCCCGCCGACTCCACCCCCGCCGCCCCCGCCCCCCCACCACTGCAGCTCCCCGCGCCGCCGCCCCCGCGCCCCCACCACTGCAGCTCCCCCGCGCCGCCGCGCCCGCGCCCCCACCACCGCAACTCCCCCCCGCGCCCCCCCCCCGCCGCCTCCCCGCGCCCCGAGCCGGAGGAGGAGGACTAGGAGGAGGACGAGGAGGAGGTCTTCCTCTTCGACTACGAGGACCCGGACGAGCTCGGACGCCCTCGAGCCATCCCTTCGACGCCCGCCGATTTCCTCCGCCTCGGCCACCATCGCCACCGCTCGACGCCGAATTCCGCCGCCTCGACTAGCTCCGGCTACCCCGAGTCGCCCTCGACCTCCCCAGTGAGCACCCGAGCCGCTTCCCCCTCTTCCCCCTCTGTGTTCTTGTGACGCATTTTGTTGTTTGTAATCCTGGAATGTTAACGAATGGTTTCTTTGCTGAATCCAAGGTGATTGTCAAAGTTTCTTGTGATTTAAGCCCAAAGTCTGAACCAAATCTTTAGTTTGTTCCATCTAATGTCATACTTTGGTTACTCCCCTGTCATGCTAATCTCACATTCCAGTATACTTTAGTTCGAGACATGGATGGATCTTTCTGTATGTGTGCATTGGTGAAAAGAGAAGGAAAAAGAATTAACAAGTTTAACATTTGGGCAATTAGAATCTGGCCAGATAGTAAGGGACAGAAAGTTGTGCAATCTGAAATCCTGTCTGAGTGGCACATATAGAAAGCCTAGATTTATTTTTCTTCTCCTTACTCTACTGTATGCTAGGAAAATGTGTACTAGTGCATCCGTAGTACTACTAGTGCCACTTAGTGATGCTCTGTGTGCTTGTTTTCTCGATCCAAATGGGTTACCAAGTTGGAAGTTAACTGCAGACAGATGAGGAAGTTGAAGTATTCAGTGCTATCTTGTGATCATTTCCTTCACACCATCCTGTAGGATGTTTAAGATGTTTTTAAAATGGGCAGTAAAATGACCAAATAATCAGATGTACAGTTTTTCACGATGTACACTCAAAACTAATGACTCTGAATCTCTGCTACTGAACATCATACATTTCAGATATGACACTGTTTGGACATTTGTAAAATCCAGTGCTTGTGTATCTGCTGTTTGGATTAAGAATTATGAATAGCACATCCTAGGACATGAACTAGAATTATGAACAGGACATCCTAGGAGTAGATGAACATTTTGTGGTTCTGCTAGGACTTGCTCCAGATTTTTTAACCCTAGGATTTCTTTTCTTTTAGTTCTTTTCTTACAGAAAATTTACTGAAAATTCAGAAACTTGGAGTAACCTGTGGACTGTACTTTTGTGATCTCCTACTCCTGAATCTTACTACTACAAGCACAAGCAGTACAAATAAGGCTAGAATTTACTCTGAATTTTGACAGTAAGAAGAAGAATGAAAATGCAAGGAGTAAATAAGAATAAGAATAAGAATTTTACTTATGATATGATGATGAGGCAAATCACTAGCAGACAACTGCCAAGAATGCAGGACTATTTTACTCTGCCTAAGAATATGCATGTCTTGTTTTCTGGTTATGGATATTGTATAGTACTACATATCTTGTTTTTTGTAATATAATGCTTACCAAAGGTTTCAATATTTTGCTGTTACCATTGTTCTTTGAGCATAATTCTTTTTCATTTCCTACTATCCTTATTCTAATTCTCTTAAATTGCTATGTTGTGTGTAATAGAATTAGATCTTGGATCTGCTAGTGGACTTTGGGAGTTTGTTTACCTGGCACCATTCAGTCAAGTAGCCATTCATGTGAACTTTTATTTTGTCCATATGAAAGCAGAGGACCATATGGTCTGTGGCCTTTTCATCCATCATTTACACTGTGAATCCAACACCAGTGGTGCTGCTTTGTTTCTGTGATCACATTGTGGTGCCTGGCACATTTGCCCCATCACTTCGTTACCCCTTTCTCCTGAAATGTTGATTAATTTCCGTTTCGGTTGAGATTGGGGCCCTCCTAGGTCAAGAAAATTAGCAAAGGTCATGCCCAATTTTCTTGACCTAGAAGGTGCCCGATTCTCAACCGAAACAAAAATTAATCAGCATGTATCTTGACATCAACCAATAGTAGTGATCTAGTGCTTTAGTGGTTGGATTAGTTTAGTATTTTTTCACACACTCAGACACCCTTGCTTGCCATGTGTGTGAGAGAGATAGTGAGAGGAGACAAGAAGAAGGGGGTTAGGAAGATGCTGCCTGCTCATCAAAGCTAACCATCTCCCCCTTTTCACCCCTTTTCCTTTGTCTTTTGTGGGTTGCAAGGAAGCTACTGGTTCCATCCCACAACACCTAGCAACAACACACTAACAGGTTCCATCCCAAAACACCTAGGCAATATCACAAACATCTCTCAATTGTTCCTTGACAATAACCAACTTTTTGGCGACATTCCTCGAGAATTAGGTTATTTGGTCAACTTAGAGATCTTGTTCCTTGACAATAACCAACTTTTTGACCAAACTTTTTTCCTATTTAGAGCGAAACATGGCCCACAACGATGAGGCCGGCGGTTCGGGCGGGAAGCAATTCTGGGAGCTGTCCGAGGAGCTGGATGAAGAACCTCACTGCTATGAGGACGATGCCGTGAAAGACACCGATCCTGACTACACAACCCCTAGTGGGGTCGGGGATGACACCACTGATGGTGCCGCCGAGGATGCCACCACTGATGATGGCGGCGCACGCACAGATGGCAGCCAACCGAAGAGGCAACGGAAGGACCGGCGCCCGAGCGTGCTCGGCACTGTCAAGGAGAAATTTACTGAAGTGAACTCCGACGGGCATCCAACGGCGCCCAAACAAGTAGTCAAGGGGTACTCGGTTCAGCTCGGATGCATTCTTCGGAGCACCGTCTCGATCAACATCGAGAACCTAAGGCATAAGGACCGAGGGAATTTGCGCAACCTCCTCTTCACG
This sequence comes from Triticum aestivum, assembly GCF_018294505.1. Classification (NCBI taxonomy): domain Eukaryota; kingdom Viridiplantae; phylum Streptophyta; class Magnoliopsida; order Poales; family Poaceae; genus Triticum; species Triticum aestivum. Next base: position 88,766,171 of record NC_057814.1, read on the forward strand.
AAGCTGCACGAACGATACAAGTTCCCCGCTGAATTTGCAAGCACACGCCTCTCAGGGAATAAAGTGAAAAGTGCCGCCCTCACGAGGATGAGCACGGCCCTGTCTACTTGGAGAAGCACGGTGAAGGCAATGATTGAAAAAGGTGATAGTTATGAGAAGATCAAGGCGAAATATCCTTTGATGAGCGAAGATGACTACAAGGAGTTCAAGATCAAGTGCGAGAGCAGCGCAACCTCCGAATCAAGTCAGTGGGGGAAAGAAATGCGGCAGTTGAACTTAGGGGTCCACCAACTCGGTCCCGGCGGTTACAGAGTGGCGGAGCCTATATGGGACAAGGAGGACGCGGAGCGTGCCGAGCAAGGCCTACCGCCCCGCTTCGAGAAATTCCGTGACAAGCAGACCAGGAACTTTGTCAGGGCCCGGTACAAGGAGGACCCGGTAACAAAGGAGCTTACCACGGATCCGAAGACCAGGGCGCTTGAGCTTGTTCTGGTAAGGAATACACCCCCGCGTAATTAGCTCCATATGGTTGCATTCTAATTAATGAAGCCAAATTTCTAAATGGTTCACATTCCTTCCGCAGGAGGCTGAAAGCAGTAGCGCGGGGTCGTCTCAGAGCTCCCCTTTTGACACCCCTTTAAATAGGGCGTTGAACGTAATGAAAAACAAGGATAAGCTCAGTAAGCCGTCGTCAGCTGGTCGTGTGGCCGGCAAAGGCTTGTCCACAAAATGGTCGTCATACTATACCGCTGGTGGGCGAAAGGAGAAAAAGACCAGCTCGGAAAGCCAGTCGCGCGAGGTTCAAGAACTCAAGGCACAAGTGGCGCGGATTCCGGAGATTGTCCAAGAGCAAGTGCAACAACAACTGGGAACGACGCTCACCGCCATTGTGCCTACCTTGATTCAGGGGCTGACGACGTGGATTGCGGGCGGCCAACAGGGGCCTCCCCCGGTTCCCAGCTTCACGGCCAGCAACTCGCACAACGCGCAGACGGCGCCATTGGTGTCTCCGGCGGAGGCGGTATTCGTGTCTCCGGCGCCGGCACGGGCATTGGAGCTTAATGCACCCGGGTGTACGCCGGCCGGCACCTCGCCAGCAAGCGGCCCCTCCGTCAGTTGCACGCCCGCCGTTGGCGGTGCCTCGACATTAGCCGAGCTCGACGGCATCACGGTAACTAAGCCTCTCGGCCGATGACTTCATCTCCTTGCCTTTGACTGGGCATCCCTGACGCCCTACATGTTTTCGCAGGGCGCCGCCGACGTTCCTTGCACTCTCCTGCACTTCGTGGGCGGCGAGTTGGTCGATGTCGCCAAGGGCAGAATCGTTCAACCGGGCAACCGCGTGTTCCACGGTAATCCGATGCCACCCACCTTGTATAGGGTTGAACTGGTTCGGGTGCTGCCAGGCTGCGACGAGTTGTTACCTCCGATTCGACCCGCTGGGGCCGACGAAGATGATGTGATGACCCTCAGCGCCTGCGTAAGCTGGCCCCTGCTTTGGCCGAAGAGCCAGATTCGTTTGGGGGCGGGGGACACCACCCCACAGACAAGACCGCCAGTCGTGCCAGCGCCAAGCCATGGCAAGAACGCCGCAACGCTACCGGACATGCCGGACATCCCTATGGCACAGGATCCGGACATGCATATGGCACAGGATCCGGACGACGACGACAACGACGACGGTACATTTTCCAACGTCGATAAGTACTTTGCCGAACATGGGTACGGTGACGAGTTCTGCGGGCCTCCTTCTCAAGAACCCAACCCTGAAAAAGACGACCGCGATCTAGCTGGTACGGCGGAGAAACCCAATTGCAACAGGCGTCGTCTGGCGTTCAGTTCTCAGGAGACGCCTCCAGCTGCCGCCTTCACCGAGCCTCAGATAGCTGAGGTGCGAAATATTATCAGCCCCAACACGCTCAAGAAGGCGGTCTGTGAGCAGAACTCGATCCCATTACAGCAGATCAGGAAGAAGGGACGGAAACGAAAGACTAACAAGGGCGCCGGTGCGAGCCAGCCGGCACCGAGTACGATCCGTGCTCAGGACGGGCCACCTTCACCTAAGGATATCTCGAGGAGGGTGCATGTGGCGGGTAGGGCGATGCTACCGACAAATATGCTCAATGCTGCAACCGGTGCTATGCGGAGTCTGCATGACAGTGTTCTTTCTTTGGAGAAGCGGCGTCTCAGAGAGAATGATGTGGCATACCCGGTTTTCGTGGCCAAGGTGCCAGAGGGCAAGGGCTTTGTGGATAGCGCCGTCGGGGGTACGATCGTCCTGCGGTTTGATGACATCTTTGCTATGTTTAACCTTCATCCGCTGCACTACACCTTCGTTCGGCTGTTTTCGCTGAGTATGGAGATGCGGATCATTAGAGACAAGACCCCGGACATTGTGATAGTCGACCCCTTCTACATGCGTGCCAAGATCTTGGGCAGCGCTGGGGACCGGCAAGTCGCGAGTTCACACCTCGAAGGCGTCATTCTGGCAAACCCAGATAAGGATAACTTCCTCGTGCCTTACTTTCCCGAGTAAGTCATCCCCTAACCGCCCCGTAACATATGATTTCTTAGATTTCGATCGTTCTTTTTTTTCTAACATTCCGTGTTCTGTGCAGTGACACACATTGCACACTCATCCTCTTAAGCCCGAAATATTCCATGGCCACGTATTTCGACCCGGACCGTGACTCCAAGATAGACTACACAAATATCAAGAAAGTTCTTGATGATGCTCTCCCCGGCTACGCCGCATCTGGAGGCACCTTTAAGAGGCCAGCTCGTAGGTACGGCAGGCACGTGTTCACCCACAATACGACGTTCCCCTGCGTCAAGCAGCCGCCTGGCGGTCAGAAGGATGCCTACTACGCCCTCCATCACATGCGGGCGATCGTACGGGACCATAATCACCTTCTGCTACCAAATAATCTCAAAGATTGGGCCGCAAGCTTGGCGGCAATCCAGGACGCGGACATCCGACAAGAATTCTTTCGCATCCAGTCGGAGTTTGCAGAAATCATCCATCAAGATGTCCTTCGTACCTCGGGGCAGTTCTACCTCAAATATCAACCGTCCAACAGTGAGATAGACACAACGCTACAAATGCAGGCTGACAACGCCCGCGACTTCATGACCATCACGACAGACGGCGGCTTCATCCACGCTCCGGTCCCATGAGTCGAGTCGAAAGTAGTGATGCTATGTGTAGTTCTGAAACATCGATTAGCTCATGTTGTAATTAAACTTTAATGAACTTGTATGTCTCTTTGGTTTGGACAGTCGTTCAACTTAGATGTAATCGATGCTATTTATTAGTAGGACCATGAATCGTGCTATTAATGTCTTGCTTTTCTCTTCCGATCCTTTTGTTGCATACTTATATATTGCTTATGTATTGTCTGTTGTTTGGCTAGTGCATAGAGATGCCGTCGTATGTCGTGTACAAGGGTAAGGTTCCCGGAGTCTACGACGACTGGGAGGAGTGTCGGAGACAGGTTCACCGTTTCAGCGGTAACAGTTACAAAGGGTACACCACTAGGGCGGAGGCGGAATCTAGATACGCGCGCTATCTAGCGGGAGAGAGGAGGGAGCGTTGGAGGAACCGGATGAAGACCAGTTTCATCGCGATGATGCTCATCGTGATGACCGCAGCTCTCTTCTATGTGATGGTAGTTTAGATGATCGATATCGACATGTAATGTGAAGACAAACTCGCTACTCGCGGTCTCGAGACTTGTAATGTTCTATCTTTGTTCGGTCTTTTGAATTCGGAGACTAATATGATGAATTGTATTCGGAGACTAATCTTCTATTGTATTCGATGAATCTGTTGTTGCTGTGTGGTGCTGTCTATATTATGTCCAATAATATATTTTGTAATCTGTGCAAATATCAGGAAAAAAAAACCCTAATATACATACTAATGGCGCATCACCCCAACGTGCGCCATTAGTATGCCAAAGGATACTAATGGCGCGTCACCCCGCAGTGCGCCATTAGTATGGCACAGCACATGTGTAAATATCGCCCCCTGGGAGGCACACTAATGGCGCATATTGGTCTATACTAATGGCGCACGGCGTGATGCGCCATTAGTATACCAGATACTAATGGCGCACCAATGGTGCGCCATTAGTATTTAATACTAGTGGCGTGGTACTAGTGGCGCACCAGTAGTGCGCCATTAGTAGGCAAAACTGGTGCGCCACTAGTAGGCCTTTTCCTAGTAGTGTCCTATCGGTAATTGGTGAATTGCTATGATTGGTTTAATTTGCTTGTGGTTATGTTGCTATCCTTTGGTGCCCATCATTTGAGCGCACGCGTGGATCACACCATAGGGTTAGTTGTATGTTGATAGGACTATGTATTGGAGGGCAAGAGTGACAGAAGCTTCAACCTAGCATAGAAATTGATGCATACGGGATTGAAGGGGAACCAATATATCTTAATGCTATGGTTGGGTTTCACCTTAATGAACGTTAGTAGTTGCGGATGCTTGCTAATAGTTCCAATCATAAGTGCATAGAATTCCAAGTAAGGGATGACATGCTAGCAGTGGCCTCTCCCACATAAAACTTGCTATCGGTCTAGTAAAGTAGTCAATTGCTTAGGGACAATTTCGCAACTCCTACCACCACTTTTCCACACTCGCTATACTAACTTTATTGTGTCTTTATCTAAACAGCCCCTAGTTTTTATTTACGTGCTCTTTATATTCTTGCAAACCTATCCAACAACACCTACAAAGTACTTCTAGGTAAAGCGAACGTTAAGCGTGCGTAGAGTTATATCGGTGGTCGATAGAACTTGAGAGAATATTTGTTCTACCTTTAGCTCCTCGTTGGGTTCGACACTCTTACTTATCGAAAGAGGCTACAATTGATCACCTACACTTGTGGGTTATCACTGATGGAGCCAAACTTATTAGTGGAACATTTAGCAAAAAAATTAAAGCTGCAATTAATCATGGCAAGAGGTCTAAACTTCTCCATTCTAATGGCTTCAGCCTCTTTAGGAACTAGTGTTAATCAGGAGAAATTCAATCTATATAAGTCAAGATCTCCTTTCTCCCAGTCATTAAATAAAGCAAAGAGGTCCCCTTTAATAATGTCCCAGAATTGCTGGTAAAAAAGAAAAGGAAAGCCATCAGACCCAGGAGCTCCTTCAGCATAAGAGCCAAAGACAGCATCCTTCATTTCCTGCTCAGTAAAAGGGGCATCTAGAATGGTGTTATGAGCATCAGTGACCCTACCACCATCCTCCCAAAAGTCATCTTTTAGGTTTATATTGATTTTATCTTGGAAGCCAAATAATTTTTTGTAATAATCCACAGCTATCTTCATAATACCATCAGGATTAGAGGCAGTACCTTCATCTCCTTCTAGCACCATGATCTGTTTCTTCCTTCTCTTCTGGCTAGCTATAGCTTTGAAGTAGCCAGAGTTTTGGTCTCCTTCCAAGATGTCCCTCTCTCTGGACCTCTTCCTAGCCTTGATTTCTTCCTTTTTCCATATATCCTCAAGTTTACCTGTAATTTTTTTTTGATTCTCCTGTTAGTCTCAGGTGAAGGGGGCTTAGTTTCAGAAATAATGTCCAGACAATTATGTTGGGGAACGTAGTAATTTCAAAAAAAAATCCTATGCACACGCAAGATCATGGTGATGCATAGCAACGAGAGGGGAGAGTGTGTCCACGTGCCCTCGTAGACCGAAAGCGGAAGCGTTATGACAACGCGGTTGATGTAGTCGTACGTCTTCACGATCCGACCGATCCAAGTACCGAACGCACGGCACCTCCGAGTTCAGCACACATTCAGCTCGAAGACGTCCCACGAACGCCGATCCAGCAGAGCTTCGAGGGAGAGTTCCGTTAGCATGACGGCGTGATAACGGTGATGATGATGCTACCGACGCAGGGCTTCGCCTAAGCACCGCTATGATATGATCGAGGTGGATTATGGTGGAGGGGGGCACCGCACACGGCTAAGAGATCAATGATCAATTGTTCTGTCTCCAAGGGGTGCCCCCCTCCCCGTATATAAAGGAGTGGAGGAGGGTGAGGGCCGGCCCTCTCTATGGCGCGCCCTAGGGGAGTCCTACTCCCACCGGGAGTAGGATTCCCCCTTTCCTAGTAGAACTAGGAGACCTTCCAAGTAGTAGGAGTAGGAGAGAAGGAAAGGGAAAAGAGAAGAGAAGGAAGGAGGGGGCGCCACCCCTCCCCCTAGTCCAATTTGGACTAAGCATTGGGGGGGCGCGCAGCCTCCCCTCTCTCTTTCCCCTAAAGCCCAATAAGGCCCATATACTCCCCGGCGAATTCCCGTAACTCTCCGGTACTCCGAAAAATACCCGAATCACTCGGAACCTTTCTGATGTCCGAATATAGTAGTCCAATATATCGATCTTTGCGTCTCGACCATTTCGAGACTCCTCGTCATGTCCCCGATCTCATCTTGGACTCCGAACTACCTTCAGTACATCAAAACACATAAACTCATAATACAAATCGTCACCGAATGTTAAGCGTGCGGACCCTACGGGTTCGAGAACTATGTAGACATGACCGAGACACGTCTCCGGTCAATAACCAATAGCGGAACCTGGATGCTCATATTGGCTCCAACATATTCTACGAAGATCTTTATCGGTCAAACCGCATAACAACATACGTTGTTCCCTTTGTCATCGGTATGTTACTTGCCCGAGATTCGATCGTCGGTATCTCAATACCTAGTTCAATCTCGTTACCGGCAAGTCTCTTTACTCGTTCCGTAATACATCATCCTGCAACTAACTCATTAGTTACAATGCTTGCAAGGCTTATAGTGATGTGCATTACCGAGTGGGCCCAGAGATACCTCTCCGACGGTCGGAGTGACAAATCCTAATCTCGAAATACGCCAACTCAACAAGTACCTTCGGAGACACCTGTACAGCACATTTATAATCACCCAGTTACGTTGTGACGTTTGGTAGCATACAAAGTGTTCCTCCGGTAAACGGGAGTTTCATAATCTCATAGCCATAGGGACATGTATAAGGCACGAAGAAAGCAATAGCAACATACTAAACGATCAAGTGCTAAGCTAACGGAATGGGTCAAGTCAATCACATCATTCTCCTAATGATGTGATCCCGTTAATAAAATGACAACTCATGTCTATGGTTAGGAAACTTAACCATCTTTGATTAACGAGCTAGTCAAGTAGAGGCATACTAGTGACACTATGTTTGTCTATGTATTTACACATGTATTATGTTTCCGGTTAATACAATTCTAGCATGAATAATAAACATTTATCATGAAATAAGGAAATAAATAATAACTTTATTATTGCCTCTAGGGCATATTTCCTTCAGTCTCCCAATTCACTAGAGTCAATAATCTAGCTCACATCGCCATGTGATTTAACACCAATAGTTCACATCTCCATGTGATTAACACCCATAGTTCACATCGTCATGTGACCAACACCCAAAGGGTTTACTAGAGTCAATAATCTATTTCACATCGCTATGTGATTAACACCCAAAGAGTACTAAGGTGTGATCATGTTTTGGTTGTGAGAGAAGTTTAGTCTATGGGTCTGCCACATTCAGATCTGTGTGTATTTTGCAAATTTCTATGTCAACAATTGAGGGAGTCCTGGACTAAGGGGTCCTCGGGCGTCCGGCCTGTTATCTGTTGGGCCGGACTGATGGGCTGTGAAGACACGAAGACCGAAGACTATACTTGTGTCCGGATTGGACTTTCCTTGGCGTGGAAGGCAAGCTAGGCGACCGACTATAAAGATTCCCTCTCATGTAACCGACCTCATGTAACCCTAGATCTCTCTGGTGTCTATATAAACCGGAGAGCATAGTCCAGATAGGACAGATTCCTTACCATATACTCATAGGCTAGACTTCTAGGGTTTAGCCATTACGATCTCGTGGTAGATCAACTCTTGTAACACTCATATTCATCAAGATCAATCAAGCAGGAAGTAGGGAATTACCTCCATAGAGAGGGCCCGAACCTGGGTAAACATTGTGTCCCCCGTCTCCTATTACCATCGATCCTAGACGCACAGTTCGGGACCCCCTACCCAAGATCCGCCGGTTTTGACACCGACATTGTGCTTTCATTGAGAGTTCCTCTGTGCCATCGCTAAGAGGGTTGATGGCTCGCCTTATTGTCAAGGATAATAGCATCTACGGAGGAGCCCTGGCCCCAGGTCAGACCCTCCGTCTCGGCGGCTTCGTCATGACCGCCGGCTCGGCCCTTAAGCCGACGATGACCTCTCAAGTCATCAAAAATCACCTCCGCGTTGATCCCGAATACTCCGCCCGCATGGATCCAGTGGATTTGTCGTCATTGAACGAACTCCTGGATCGCATGGCCGCCTTGGGGGTCGCTACAGACTACGATCGGGTCGGGCTTAAACCCGACCAGAGAGAAATTTAAACTCCACCGATCACCCATCAGATAGCGGTAGCCGAGGAGCGGAGCAACTCTCCCACTATATTGAAGACGAACTATGTTTGGATAACCGATCTTGAAGAGCTGGATACTTTCCGGCAGAAGGTCATGTCTCTTCCTCCGAACATAGAGTCGGATGACGAGCCTAAAAAATCAGTCGATATCCCGGGGCCCGAACTATCCGGCCCGGTAGACATCCAAACTCCGGATCCAAAACCAGGTCAGGGTTCGGATTCAATTCCACCCACCCACCCGGACATAGATGTTCTCAGAAGCATCAAACAACAGCCTCAGGAAAGGGTACACCACTTCTAGGGAAGATTCCTCCTTGTCAAAAACAAGGTAAAAGGCTGCCGCGACGAAGACGCGATAGCAGCATTCTGCAACAACTGCGCAGACGAGGGTATCCTTAACGCCATCAATCGCCGCTGCATACTAAAATTCGCTGACCTAGCAACCATTGTACAAAAGTACAGCGCGATGGAAAGCGCATGGAAAACTCAGGCAGCTGGCTAGGAACCATCCTGGCTCCCCTAACAAGCGAAAAGGGCGCGCCCCCATGGCACGCCCAGAGGAATAGTCAAAAAACATAAGCCTATTGCGGTGCACGGCACTGTTCTGGAGGGATGGCTCAATGGCCCATGCAAAATACACACGACGCCGGAGACCATGGCAACCCACAGCCTTTGAGCATGTTGGATTCTCCGGCAGGTAGCCAACAGCGGCGAGGGTATCCTCACCAAAGACACCCCAGAACAACACCCTCTAGCAGACGACGATAATAGAGTATTGGCAGTCTTCGAGACATTCGCTTCAAACAACAAGCGTAAAAGGGCCCTGCGCGATCTCGTCGAAGTTTGCCAGGTCGCCGTAGTTGACCCATGGAGCGACACGGCCATAACCTTCAACGCCAGTGATGAACCTCAATACAGAAAAGTCTGAGAACCAGCTGCCCTAGTCCTCAGTCCCATCGTGGACGGCTTTCGACTTACAAAAGTCCTCATGGACGGCGGCAGCAGACTAAACCTCATGTACGAGGACACGCTCCACAAGATGGAAATAGACAGGAGCCGCATTGAGAAATGCAGCACAACCTTTAGAGGTATCATTCCCAGCCGGGAAGCTCGGTGTGCAGGAAAAATTACGCTTGATGTGGTGTTCAGCCCACCGGAGAATTATCGGTCCGAAGAAATAACTTTCCAGGTGGCCCCTTTCAACAGTGGGTACCACGCCCTGTTAGGACGAGAGGCCTTCATGCGCTTTTAAGCCATACCTCATTATGGGTATATGAAGCTAAAAATGCCTGGGCCTAAGGGAATAATCACCATCGTCAATGATCCGGACATAGCCCTCCGCGCCGAGAATAAAACCGCATCCTTGGCCCTCGAGGCATTGTCTGAGGCCCTTGCGGCCGACAAACTAAGTGCACTACGCTCCACCGTGGATAAGGATGATGTGATCCTGGACAAGCGACCCAAATCCACTTCCTTCAAGCCAGCGGAAGAAATAGTCAAATTTCAGGTCCATCCAACAGACCCAAAAAGACAGCGTCTATCGGACCACAGCTCAGCCCGGCAGTCGACGCCGCACTACGAGACTTCCTACGTGAAAACTGGGATATATTCGCCTGGCATCCTTCCGATATGCCAGGAATCCCGCGCGAGTTGGCCGAACATAGCCTCAACATACTAAAGGGATATAAGCCGGTCAAGCAAGCTCTACGGCGCTTTTCCGAACCCAAACGACAAGCTATGGGGGAGGAGCTAGCCAAACTCATCGAGGCCGGATTCATCAAAGACATTAAACATCCGGACTGGCTGGCAAACTTGGTAATGGTACCAAAGAAGGATAAATCCTGGCGCCTATGCGTCGATTTCAAAGACCTTAACAAGGCCTGCCCTAAGGATCCCTTCCCTCTTCCCCGCATTGATCAAATCATTGACGCCACCGCAGGTCACGACTCGCTATGCTTCCTTGATGCATATTCCGGATACCATCAAATCAAAATGAAGGAGTCTGATCAAGCCGCAACAGCATTCATTACACCATACGGGCCGTTTTGCTTCAACACCATGCCTTTCGGGCTCAAGAATGCCGGCGCCACCTACCAGCGCATGATCCAAACATGCGTCGAGAAACAGATCAGCAAAACAGTGGAGGCCTATGTGGATGACGTCGTCATCAAAACCAGACACGTCGAAACACTAATAGACGACTTGTGTCTCACATTCGACCACCTCCGCACATACGACATCAAGCTTAACCCGAAAAAGTGCGTCTTCGGCGTCCCCACCGGTAAACTATTGGGCTTCATCGTTTCCAACAGAGCAATTGAAGCAAATCTAGCCAAAATCCGAGCTTTGTCACAACTGGCCACGCCAACTGAAGTCAAGCAGGTCCAAAAACTTGCTGGGTGCATGGCAGCTTTAAGCCGCTTCATCTCCAGGTTGGGAGAAAAGGCGCTGCCGCTCTATCGCCTTCTACGGCGCACCGACAACTTCGAGTGGACAGACGCGGCAACGGCCGGACTAGAAGAAATAAAAGCCCTTCTGGCGAGCAACCAAATCCTGGCCATGCCAAACGCCGGCGAGCCAATGCTCTTATACATATCAGCAACAAACCAGGTGGTGAGCGTCGTACTCGTCGTCGAACGAGAACAGGATGGACACAAATTCCCGCTCCAGAAGCCGGTATACTGCGTATCCACCGTCCTCACACCATGCAAACCCCGGTACCCTCATTATCAAAAAATAGCATATGCAGTCTTCATGGCATCCCGAAAATTGCGACACTACTTTCAGGAGTGTTCTATCATGGTGGCCTCCGAAGTGCCCCTCAATGATATAATTAACAACCGGGACGCAACGGGCCGGATTGCCAAATGGGCCATCGAGCTCCTGCCATTCGACATCACATACAAACCACGTAGAGCCATCAAATCCTAGGTACTGGCCGACTTTGTCACCGAATGGACAGAAGCCGAACTCCCTAAAGAGTACGGCGTGTATTCCAACTGGGTGATGCATTTTGACGGCTCCAAGATGTTGGAAGGGCTAGGGGCGGGCGTCGTATTAACGTCCCCCACAGGAGACATCGTCCAGTACGTACTCCAAATATTATACACGGACTCCAACAACGCAGCCGAATACGAGGCCTTGCTACACGGCCTCCGGATGGCCGTATCAATGGGCATACAACACCTGGAGGTGCATGGGGATTCAAACCTCGCAATATCCCAAATCAACGGAGACTTTGATGCCAAAGACCCAAAGATGGCAGCTTACCGCAATGCCGTTTTGAAGATGTCGGCTCGGTTCGAGGGGCTCAAATTTCATCACATCGCCCGCGAAAGTAACCACGCGGCAGACGTCCTTGCTCGCATCGGCGCTAAGCGCGACCCCGTCCCACCTAACATCTTCCTCGAAAGGCTCTTTAAGCCATCCATGGTATGGCAAGGGGGAGATAGCAACGACAGCCCCGTTCTGAACACAAACACAGATAACGAACACACCGATATCATCGGAGGCTCAACCACCGAAGTAACACCATCGGCCCACCTCATCATGGCATGAATTGCCCCGTGGACTGAACCATTCTTGGCCTACCTTAATAGGAAGGATCTCCCAGAAGATCAGAACGAGGCTCGCCGCATAGTCCAGCGTTCGAAAGCCTATAAAGTTCATGAAGGAGAGCTCTACAAGAAAAGCACTACCGGAGTCCTTCAAAGGTGTATCTCCGAGGAGGAGGGCGGCAACTTTTGGCAGAAATCCACGCCGGTCTCTAAGGGAGTCCTGGATTAGGGGGTCCTCGGACAGCCGGACTATATCCTTTCGCCGGACTGTTGGACTATGAAGATACAAGATTGAAGACTTCGTCCCGTGTCCGGATGGGACTCTCCTTGGCGTGGAAGGCAAGCTTGGCAATACGGATATGTAGATCTCCTCCCTTGTAACCGACTCTGTGTAACCCTAGCCCCCTCCGGTGTCTATATAAACCGGAGGGCTTAGTCCGTAGGACAACAACAATCATACCATAGGCTAGCTTCTAGGGTTTAGCCTCTACGATCTCGTGGTAGATCAACTCTTGTAATACTCATATCATCAAGATCAATCAAGCAGGAAGTAGAGTATTACCTCCATCGGGAGGGCCCGAACCTGGGTAAACATTGTGTCCCTCGCCTCCTGTTACCATCCGCCTTAGACGCACAGTTCGGGACCCCCTACCCGAGATCCGCCGGTTTTGACACCGACATTGGTGCTTTCATTGAGAGTTACATTGTGCCGTCACTGTAAGGCTTGATGGCTCCTTTAATCATCGGCAACGATGCGATCCAGGGTGAGGTTTTCCTCCCTGAACAGATCTTCGTGTTCGGCGGCTTTGTACTGCGGGCTAACCCGCTTGGCCATCTGGAGCAGATCGATAGCTACGCCCCTGGCCATCAGGTCAGGTTTGGAAACTTGAACTATACTGCCGACATCCGCGGAGACTTGATCTTTGACAGATTCGAGCCCATGTCAGGTGCGTCGCACAATCATGACGAGCATGATTTAGCTCTGCCATCGGACTGTGTTCGGGAGATCACACCTGCAACTACTCCGGCCCTCAATCCGGAACAAATTGCGCCATCTGTGGACGGGTGGATGGACCCCGCCACGGAGGCCACACACTCAGTGGCGATAGCGTCGAATACTGACCTTACCTCCTACGAGACCCGTGTTGCCGAACTGTTGGATTCGTCCCCGGCCACAAACTCCGAGCCGCTTGTGTCCGTGCCCATCAAATCCGATTGGGCACCGATCATGGAGTTTACCTCCGCGGCAGCACTCGCCTTTTGGCGACATACTAAACTCGTTGAAGTCTCTCTCCCTGTCAGGAGACCCTTGGCCGAACTATGTCCGGCTAGAATGGGATGCGGACGACGAAGAAATTCGCGCCCCACCCACCACCCACTTAGTAGCCACTGTCGACGATTTAACCGACATGCTCGACTTCGGCTCCGAAGACATCGACGGTATGGACGACGATGCATGAGACAAACAAGAACCACCACCCATAAGGCGCTAGACGGCCACCTCATCATATGACATATACATGGTGGACACCCCCAAAGAAGGGGATGGCGACAAGACAACGGAGGATAATCCCTCCAAGAAGCAACCCAAGCACCGACGTCAGCGGCGCCGCTCTAAGTCTCGCCACAGAAAAAGCAGAGATACCGGCACAAGAGACAATAACGCTCCGGATAGTGCCGAAGATGACGATAATCCCCTCCAGCCAGACTTCGAGCGGGAGGATGAACAATCTAGCCCTCCGGAATAGGTAGCAAATGGAGAATCAGAGGTTGACAATTACATGCCTCTCTCCAAAGACGAAGTGAGCCTCGGCGACGAAGAATTTGTCATGCCTGAGGATCCCGTCGAGCAGGAACGCTTCAAGCGCCGGCTTATAGCCATGGCAAATAGCCTGAAGAAAAAGCAACAACAGCTTCGAGCTGATCAAGATCTGCTAGCGGATAGATGGACTGAAGTCCTGGCAGCCGAGGAATATGAACTCGAGCGCCCAACCAAGAGTTACCCAAAGCGCAGGTTGCTACCTCGACTCGAGGAGGAAGCATTAAAACATACACCACCAGCGTATGATGCGGCAGATCGGCCACCTCGTGGCCGAGACAGAGAGGCATATCAGCCCGAAGTCCAGCCCGCACCCCACCGCCACTCAAACAAAAATACCAAGGCCCGGGGCAACACGCAGGACCTGCAAGACGTATTGGAAAACAAGGCAATACATGCAAGATCGATCTCAGGATCACGGGGGCGCGCACCAACACATGATGATGATCGCCACGCCGGATACACTAAAAGCAAATCCGGCCGAGCCGAACACAGCAGACAAGACTCGTATGAACTGCGTCGTGATATAGCCCGGCACAGAGGCGCCGCACACCCCCTATGCTTCACTGATGAAGTAATGGATCACGAATTCCCAGAAGGGTTTAAATCCGTAAACATTGAATCATATGATGGTACTACAGACCCCGCGGTATGGATAGAAGACTTCTTCCTCCACATTCACATGGCCCGCGGGGATGACCTACATGCCATCAAGTATCTCCCGCTAAAACTCAGAGGGCCGGCTCGGCATTGGCTCAATAGCTTGCCGGCAAACTCCGTCGGAAGTTGGGAGAGCCTAGCAGAGGCATTCCTGGATAATTTCCAGGGCGCTTATGTGCGACCGCCGGATGCTGACGATTTAAGTCATATAACTCAGCAGCCAGGGGAATCGGCCAGGAAATTCTGGAACCGGTTCCTAACCAAGAAGAATCAAATAGTCGACTGCCCGGATGCAGAGGCCTTAGCGGCATTTAAGCATAATATCCGTGACGAATGGCTCGCCCGGCACCTCGGCCAAGAGAAGCCAAAATCCATGGCAGCCCTCACGACACTTATGACCCGCTTTTGCGCGGGCGAAGATAGATGGTTGGCTCGTAGTACCAATACAACAAGCAAGCCTGGCATATCAGAAGCCAGGGATAGCAACGGCAAACCACGACGCAACAAACACAAGCGCCGAAAATATGGTGAAAACGCCGAAAATACGGCAGTTAATGCCGGGTTCAGGAGCTCAAAGTCCGGTCAGCGGAAAGGGCCACCCAAAAATAAAAATCCGGGTCCATCCAGTCTGGACCGCATACTCAATCGCCAATGCAAAATTCATGGCACCCCAGAAACGCCAGCCACCCATACCAACAGAGAATGTTGGGTCTTCAAACAAGCCGGTAGGGTAGGCGCCAAAGATGAAGGGGGTCTCAAAGCGACGATAGCGATGAAGAGCCTAGATCACCGAACACAGGAGGGCAAAAGAAATTTCCCCCGCATATTCAATCGGTGAATGTGCTACATACCACCCAAATTACCAACTCGGACCGGATATGCACCCTTAGGGATGGCGACTCAACGGAACTAGTCGTCCCACAATATAAACTAGGGCCGGTCACCTTCAACCGCACGGATCGTCCGGTTAACGCCAATCAGGGCAATCCAGCCGCACAAGTCCTCGACCCAATAATAGACGGGTTCCACCTCACTCGAGTCCTTATGGACGGAGGTAGCAGTCTAAATCTGCTTTACAAGGACACAGCGCGCAAGATGGGCATCGATCATTCGGCGATCAAACCCACTAAAGCCACTTTCAGAGGCATTATACCAGGTGTGGAGGTTAGCTGTACAGGCTCCATTGCCCTTGAGGTAGTCTTCGGATCACCAGCAAATTACCATATCAAAGAGTTAATCTTCGAAATCGTCCCTTTCCGCAGTGACTATCAAGCACTGCTCGGACGAACCGCGTTCGCTAGATTCAACGCGGTGCCACATTATGCCTACCGTAAGCACAAGATGCCCGGTCCACGCGGCGTCATCACGGTTAATGGCAAGGCCGAACCTTCCCTCGGCACCAACAAATACACCACTGCCTTAGCAGCAGAAACAATGAGCAGCACCTCACGGCCGAACCTCGAGTCGACGTCCAGGCTCCCGGACACCGTTAAGGTACTCCGAACTACTTCGCGGAAGGATAGCCCGGCTCGTCCAGAGCTCAACTAAGCACTCCGGCGAAGGCCAGGACAGGCCGAACTCAGCGGCTCAACCGCCCTCCGGCACGTAAATATTTCTTACATTTCCTTCACAGGTTCACCTTTGCGCCGACCAGGACGGGCTACACGGAGGCAGCTTGAACGCGTAAGGGAATCCTTAGACATTCCCCGCAGTGACCATCCGGCTATATTACGGATCCGCATTCAGCCTCTTCCCCCTGGTCTCAGCAGGTTCCGCAATCATATTCCTTTTTTATCACATTACTTGTACCCATACGCATAGACGTACTATTCAAATACAACAGGTGGATTTATATGATGTTTGCCTGCTGTTATTTCTTATTGAAATCATTTTGTCAAGTGGCATCCGTACACAGCGATATGCCTTAAAATATGCCAGGGGCTTCGTTTTACCCATAACACGGCAATAAAGTCCGAACACCTTCATGAAAGTTCGGCACCCCGAACCTATAGCATTATATGCATCAGCTCCGAAACATGTCTTGGGTCAATAGTTGGGTTTGCCCGATTCCCATGTTTTGGTACCTTACGTTCCGCTATATCGGCTAAGGTAGCACTGGAAGAACTACTGCGATTGTGTCCCGGTTCTTCCGGACGAGCACCTTAGTAGAGAAAGCCGAAAACTGACTGTCATGATACAGCGGGAGCTGGTCAGCTGTTCGAGAGGTCACAAAATCTTTAAGGATTTCTCCCGCATAATGCCATAACCAATGCAGCGTGCGATGGATCGGTTTTTTCTCCGATCAGGTGCTTATAGAGCCCCTAGTACGGTCTTCCGAACACCAGGGGTTGCGCCTACCATACTAAAGCTCCTATGGCTAAGTGAGAGTGATAAAGCCCTATAGTCCGATTGCCTGGTTCGTTGTGCTGAGCACCTCCTTCGAAGGACCCAAAACTGGGATAAAGAGTGCTCAGGTTTATCCCGAACACCCCCGTACTTCTTACGTGGGGGCAGAAGCCGACGACTGGCCAACTCTCAGGTTTAACATATAAAACGGCCGCACAAGAGGGTAAACTTTTATATAACAGGCGACAAATAAATGACCTTGTTCAAACATTGCAAAGGACAACATGATTGGAATTCATGGAAATATAATGTCCTTGGTGCATAGCTCCGCTGCAAGGTAGGATCCTTTCAGGAGACTCTCATAATATAATTCGGGCTTGCGGTGCTCCTTCCCCTCTGGCGCTCCGTCGGTCATCAGCTTTTCGGCATCCATCTTCCCCCAGTGCACCTTTGCGCGGGCGAAGGCCATTCGCGCACCTTCTATACAGACCGACTGCTTGATGACGTCAAGTCGAGGGCAAGCATTTACAAGCCGCTCCACGAGGCCGAATTAGCTGCTTGGAATCGGCTCGGCAGGCCATAGCCGGATAACCAAATCTTTCATGGCAAGTTCCGCCGCCTTATGCAGTTCGATTAGCTATTTCAGTTGAACGGCAAAAGGCACCGGATAATTCAGTGCCAAATACTGCGACCAGAAGAGCTTATCCGCAGTGTTCCTTTCTTCGGCCCGGTAGAATTTGGCGGCATCCGATATGCTGCGGGGCAACTCCGCAAATACCCATAGAGAAATCCGAATTCAAAATTAGAAACATAATTTTCTCCTCAAATACTTGCTTTACATGGAAAAAGCCTTATCCGCTGCGATCTTCCTCGCCTCTTGGATCCCCTGCAGGGCGCTTTGGGTTTCCCCTCGGGCATCGCTCGTGGCCTGATGCGCCTTGGTGAGTTCGGATTCTTTCTCTGTTAAACTCTGCTCCATGGTCTCGCATTTCTTCACGGCCTCTTGCAGCTCCTGCTCAGCTTTAATAACCCTGGCCTCGTGCTTCTCACGAAGAGCCTGCTCAGTGGTTGCCTTTTTCTTGGCCTCGGCCACAGCCTTCTTAAGAGCCTCGACTTTGGTCATCATCCCTAGCGCAAATCATGAAACATATTTCATCATACTGAAAATTCATTCGCAATAAATGCGAACAAGACTTGTGCATACCTTGTTTATCTCCCAACTGCATTTTCAACTGGCCAAGTTCTTCTTTGGCCCGCTCCAGACTTTGATTCAGTCCGGAGACCTCCGCGGTATGAGAGGCAGCAGCCGCTACAGACGCCTGCTTATAACAGAAGAGAAATAGATGGCATCCAGTGAGTCTTCCTGCGAAGATAAATTTGATCCTATGTCTGGTTCTTTCTTTCACCGAACAGTGTATCAGGGGCTACTATCCATACCATGACACTCTTCGAAACCTCATAAAACATATCTCAGAACCTTTTATAAGGCTGATACATGCTTCATTCTGTCCACTCTCAGCAGACTGAATATTCTCAATCACCGCACCCATAAGGGCACGGTGTTCATCGACGATGGAGGCGCTCTTCAGCGCCACCAACAAAGCATCCGACACCTCTGGTTGGACAGAGGTTGCCAGTGGAACAGGCATGCCCCTCGAGTTGAGAAAGGCTGCCTACTTGATTCTAGAGCCGTATTGGTCTCCGGAATTGCATCCGGCTCGGTGCCGAATTCAATATGGCCCCCGCCGTCAGCTCCCATGGGAATTTTCTCCCCCATGTGTTCGGCCCCTGAAGTTTCACTCCAGCCGTTGCCTTCACGGTCTTTTCCTCTCCTCCTTGGCTGGGGTCCCTCTGGGACGAAGCCTCGGTGTTATTCACCTGTTTGGAGGAAGGGGCCTTTGGGGGCGTCCCGCTCTCCATAGCATCCGAGCTCAGCGAATCCTCTGATGAGGATTGTTTGGTACGGGACCTCGCCGGACTACAAAAATATGGCTCAGGTTAAAATATTATGCCATGATGAGTCTGGACGCATAAACGTACTCGGATTCAATATATTCACCAATTCACCAGGGGTTGGGCCCTGGGATCCCACGTCGGGCCGCTGTCGCCGGCGGCAGTGGACTCCTCCGGAAGAGGAGCTTTTCCCCTTTTAGGCGACTCAGCCTCCAAGTGTGCGGAGGCCGTCCTCTTCTTTCTTCCCCCCACTGGGGATTCATCTTCCTCCTCCTCGTCCTCTTCGGAGGCGGAACAGGCATCAGAGCCTTCGGATATTGTGTCCGAAGTGCCGCGGTGACGAAGGCCGCCCCGGGTCTTTTTTGCCTCCTTCTCGGCCGTCTTCTTCGGCACCTTGTAAGGCGCCAGGACCAGCATCTTCGTCAGAAGTGGGACGGCCGGTTCTTTGGGCAGCGGGGCCGGACAATGTATCCGCTCCGCCTTCTTCGTCCAGCCCTAGGAGAGTTGTAGAAAACACATTAAGCTTCCCTTGGGTTATGCGGATAAAAAGTATGATGACTTACCGAACTTGTAGGGCGGGACAGTTGGTACCCGCGGTCTTCGGCGGAATCCGGCCATGATTTGCTGGACTTGAAGAGCACCTTCCAGATGTCCTTGTGCGAGGAGCCGAAAAGCTCTCGCATGGTCTGGTGCTTGGCCGGATCGAATTCCCATAGATTGCAAGTCCGGTGTTGACAAGGCAGGATCCGGCGAACTAATATCACCTGGACTACATTGACAAATTCAATGTTCTTGTCTCCCATATCTTTAACGCGCGTCTGGAGCGTCAACAATTCATCGGATGAAGACCAGCTCAGGCCCTTCTTGACCCAGGATGTAAGCCATAGAGGGGCACCGGATAGAAACTCGGGAGTAGCGGTCCATTCCGTGCCGCGCGGCTCAGTGATGTAAAACCACTGCTGTTGCCACTCCTTGACGGAATCGTTAAAGGTGCCTGTTGGCCATGTGACGTTGGGCATCTTGCTCACCATAGCGCCCCCGCACTAGGCATGCTCGCCGCCCACTACCTTGGGCTTCACATTAAAAATCTTCAGCCATAAGCCGAAGTGTGGCGAGATGCGGAGAAAAGCCTCGCACACGACAATGAATGTCGAGATGTTGAGGAAGGAATTAGGGGACAGATCATGAAGATCGATCCCATAATAATACATGATGCCGCGAACGAATGGGTGGAGGGGAAACCCTAGCCCGCGGACAAAGTGAGGGAGGAATACAACCCTCTCGTGGGGTTCCGGAGTAGGGACGATATGTCCCGCCGTCGGGAGACGGTGGCTGATTTTCTTGGCCAGATACCCGGCCTCCCGAAGCTTTTTGATATCCTTCTCCTGGATGGTAGAGGCCATCCACTTGCCTCCTGCTCCGGATCCGGACATTTTCGGAAGGCCTTTTGTGGGTAGAGAAGATGAACGCTTGGGTGCTGGAGCTTGGGCGGAGGGGAATGGATCGGGAAGTAGAAAGAATGGGTGCGAAAGGGAGTCCTCATCCCCTTATAAAGGCAGCAGGGATTCTGCGCCTCCCCACTTGCCTGATAAAACCACTTATTCCCCAAGCACCGTAATTGATGGCGCGGTTGGGTTACCCACACCCGTATTAATGAGAATCCCGTGATAAGGGGACACGATCTCTGCTTCGACAAAGACGTGCCATGAAACCCGCCTCGCAATATGTGCAGTGGCTGGTTGTGAAAAACGGTTCGAATAATGACCGGGCCGTGGTGCGATGTCATGCTGCAAAATGCGTCAGCAGATTAGATTTGTGGGAATATTATTCTCTCTACGGTGGTATGTGGAATTTGTTTTGCAGAGCCGGACACTATCCTTGTGTTCAAAATCTTCTATGGAGTATTCGGAGGAGGAACCCGCCTTGCAATGCCGAAGACGATCTGCGCGCCGGACTCATTGTCATTGAAGCCTAGTCCAGGGGCTACTGAGGGAGTCCTGGATTAGGGGGTCCTCAGACAGCCGGACTATATCCTTTGGCCGGACTATTGGACTATGAAGATACAAGATTGAAGACTTCGTCCCGTGTCCGGATGGGACTCTCCTTGGCGTGGAAGGCAAGCTTGGCAATACGGATATGTAGATCTCCTCCCTTGTAACCGACTCTATGTAACCCTAGCCCCCTCCGGTGTCTATATAAACCGGAGGGCTTAGTCCGTAGGACAACAACAATCATACCATAGGCTAGCTTCTAGGGTTTAGCCTCTATGATCTCGTGGTAGATCAACTCTTGTAATACTCATATCATCAAGATCAATCAAGCAGGAAGCAGGGTATTACCTCCATCGAGAGGGCCCGAACCTGGGTAAACATTGTGTCCCTCACCTCATGTTACCATCCGCCTTAGACGCACAGTTCGGGACCCCCTACCCGAGATCCGCCGGTTTTGACACCGACAGTCTCGGCGGACATCACGCCGCAGCCCGGGCACTTGTCAGCAAGGCCTTCCGTACAGGATTTTACTGGCCCACGGCCCGGGCAGACGCACAGGACCTCGTCCAACGCTGTGTCGGATGCCGACTCTTCGTCAACCAAAGCCATATGCCCCCAACCGCTCTAGAAACAATCCCCATTACATGGCCAATTGCGGTCTGGGGCTTGGACATGGTCGGACACCTTAAAGGGGGAGGCCATAAGAAAAAATATCTGTTGGTCATGGTGGACAAATTCACCAAGTGGATAGAGGCTAGACCGGTTAAAGCGGTCGAGTCCTGACCGGTGATTGCATTTATATCTGATGTGGTACACCGTTACGGTGTACCGCACAGCATCATCACTGATAACGGTTCAAATTTCACAGCCGATGAGGTGAAAACCTGGTGTGCTAATCTGGGCATTAAGCTCGATTACGCCTCTGTCTACCACCCGCAAACAAACGGTCAAGTCGAGCGAGCCAATGGCCTCATTATGAGCGGCATCAAACCCAGACTAGTGCGTTCTTCAAAAGAATCAGACAAACATTGGGTCGAGGAGCTCGACTCCGTTCTCTGGGGGCTGCGGACCATGCCCAACCGTACTACCGGATACACACCTATTTTCATGGTGTATGGCGCAGAGGCCATGTTGCCCTGCGATATTATACACGACTCACCTCGAGTGCGTATGTACGAGGAGAAAGAGGCCGAGTTGGATCGGCAGGACAGCCTAGATGCCCTGGAGGAAGAGCGCGACGTCGCCAAAGCCCGTTCAGCATTTTATCAATAGCAGGCTCGAAGATATCAGAGCAGAGATGTACGGGCCAAGACCTACAATGTTGGCGAACTCATTCTATGCTTACCAGAGAAGAAAAAGGACAAGCTCAAGCCCAAATGGGAGGGTCCCTTCATAATCGACGAAGTTCTCACCGGAGGAGCATACCGTCTTTGTGACGCCTCAGACAATCGCCTCGAGCCGAACCCCTGGAATGCAGCCAAACTCCGAAGGTTCTATGCCTAGCGCCGAACTCTTTGTTAGTCTCCTTCTCCCCTATAGTTTCCATTACTCTTTCCCCCTTTTACGCAATTTTTCGCTTTAAAGCACCCATTCGGCTTTGACCGAACACTGCTGACGTACACATCTTTACATATGTACGCTCATTATACCTGGGGGCTTCTCTAATAGAAGCTTGTTAATATTTTCTGAGCATCAACCTCATCACACATGCGTGTTTTCCCGCATGTCTTTTATTCGCCATTATATGCATCGATATGACTTAAGTTTTGGCCAAGCTGGGTTGCCTGGCTCCTGTGCTTACCCCTACGTTCCTGATTGTTCGGCTAGGTGGTAAAGGGAGCACCTCTGTGATTGTTACCGTCGGGTCATCCAGATGTGTACCTCAGACTGGGTGAAGCCGAAAGCTAGCGTTCTTAAGGGAATATTCGGTCGGTGGATGAAAGGTCTCTTTTGCACTCACTCTATTGTGAATCCCCAGAGGCTATACATACTGTGATTTTCACATCACAATTCGGACATGTCTACTAATGCATGCACACCCAGGGAAAGGAACCCTTAACGGAACTATTCTCTCTAGAAGATGTTTCTTATGAATCAAATGTAATATAACATAACTAGCAGAATACAACTTGTCTGTTCAAGCAATTATGACCCCTACGCCTAGTTTTCCAGGCATGCCCCGGCCTATTCGGCCGTGAGGGTATCCGGAAACACTCCGTACCCTTGAGTCCGGAGGTTGAAGCGAAAAGGTCTTCCATGACAAATGATATACAATTCAGCTAGAATTCCACACGGTGAGGAAAGTACATAGTCACTTGGACTCAAACACTTCCTCATCTATATAGTCCAACAGGCGATCTAACTTACAATCCTGTTGGGAATATTTGGCGGCCACCTCTACTTGGTCATATACTAAACTAACGGGAATTTCTTCCCCATTCAGCCCTACCGGTCCGACACGCGCCATGTGATTAGGATCAAGCTTGGTATACCGAGTCTTCACCATGGCCCATGCCTCTCGCGCACCCTCTCGGCAGGCCGATATCTTCCATAGCCGGATACGCCGCCATGCTCCTTTGAACTGCTCTACAAGCTCCTCCATACTTCCTGGAGGGGAGGCGGAGGGCCATAGAACCTTGGCAACACTCCGCATCGCCAGCCTCGCCTGTTCGTGCACCTGTGGCAGCTTAAGCAGCAGATCACTCGATGATCCGGACACCTCCTCTTCAGGATGGCCTGTCAATATACCTGCAAGCATGGCTATATTAGTTTCATTTCTCTTCGAACCACTAAAAATAAACAAATTCGGAAACATACTGAACATGCCGCCCCGCAGTTTCTTGTTATCCTTTATGGAGTCGGATAGCTGGGCCCGCACATCCTTCAATTCTTCACCCAACTTAGTGTTGGAGTCCTGCAGCTTGTTTTTCTCGTCCCTGACGCGGGTCAGCACACGCTCGCCTGTGGCGTGTTGCCTCTTCGCCTCTTTTTCTCCCTCTTGGGCGATCTTCAACTCCTTCTTAAATTGATCAGGTGACCCTATTATGCGATCAGTGGCAGTATTAAGCATAGTTAGTATACATTCACTATTCCTCACTAGAGGGGAACGTTACCAGTAGACAACTTCTTCAAATTTTCCAGTTCGGTGGTAGCAGCATTTAACTGCGCCCAACACTGTTCCAGCTCTTGGGCTAGCAGGTCGTTCTTCTCTGTAAGAACCTGGCAATACAACGGTCCTTAAGTCAGTTGTACCAACTGCTTTCAGTCCCGGGGGCTACTGGCATATGGTTATCTTATTCGGACAAAGAAAACTTACCCGCACATCTGTTAAATACTGCTTCGTGGCTCTACTAAGCCCGTTTCGAGCAGTTCGGATATATGCATCGGCCGAGCTGAAGGCATTGAATGCCTCTTCCGAAAACTCAGGGTCTCGTAAAACAGCCCTGCAGCGCCGATGATTCATGGCGCTCTCCACTTCTGAGTTGGTGATGGACATATTCTCCGAACCCTCGGCCGAAGGACAGTCCGGCACTATTCCTATGTTGGCTCCCGCCTTTCCAACGGGGTCTAAATCCCGGGCGTGGGGAGTACGGCTGGCCGGACCCTCGGATTTAGTCCGGTGAACCTTTTTCCTGGTGTCAAACAAGCATACAAGTTATAGTTGGATGTGACTGTTGAAGTATACCTTTAAATCTTTACCTCTTTGATGAGGGACCGGTCGTGACTTCACCGACCTTCCTTTTAGAGGCCTTGCTAGGTGCCGGAGCCGCTCTCTTTGGAGCCGCCCCTGGAGTAGTATAACGCGCCGAACGCCTCCCCTGTGGATCACGAGACAGTGCGATGGGTGAAGCAGTGCGAGGAAGCTCTTTCGAGAGAGGTTTTTTCTCAAACGACTTACGTGGGAAGCTGGAAGAAGACCAGGGTAATCAGTGATAATGGCCACTTCCGTGCCATCGTAGCTCGCCTGGTAAAACACCCCTTCCGCGAGTACCACGGATATATCCGGATCTTCTTCATACCCGGGATCCAGCTCCCTGTTGTGGTCCTCAGGCTGTGGGGCGGGGCTGTAAAACCCCTCGATGATTCTTCGCCAATGCTGTTATAAATGGATTAGAAATTTGTCAAAGGTACTCCAGGAAGCAAAACGAGTAAAGCAGAAGGATTGGGACTTACCCAACTGGGAGGATTATACATAGAATATCCCTCTCTGCGATTGATTCGAAGAAATTCCTCTTCCTCCCCTTTGAACAGCTCGGCCAGCATTTTGGCCAGAGCGGCGAGGGTGCCCGGACCTTTTCGACCATAGCGGGAGGCGTCGTCCTCCCCGTTGTAGTGCCACATTGGGAGCCCTCTGTATTGAAGCGGCTGAACCCCTCGCATTATGGAGGTCGCCATTACCTCAACCATTGTTAACCCGGACTAGGCGAGCGTCTTTATCTCGCCCAAGAGTTGACGAACCTCCGCACTGTCATCCTCCTCAAGGCTCCGGGGGCGCCAACTGTGGCGTTTCTTTAGCGGAACGCTTGCAAATTCAGGGAGACCCTTTCGAACTGGGTCGGGAAGCGCAACGTCCTCGAGGTAGAACCACTCGGAAAGCCACTCTTCAGATGCCCTCCTTGGTGTGCCAGACGAGTATCCGGTATCGGCGGTGCGCCACACTTGGGCCCTGCCCACTTCAAATATTGACCCCTCATGGTTACGCAGGACAAGACAGAACAACTTTCTCCACAGTTCGAGATGGGCTTCAACACCTAGGAATAGCTCACATAAAGCAACATAACCGGCCATGTGCAGGATAGAGGCGGGAGTGAAGTTGTGCAGCTGGAGGCCGTAATAGTCCAAAAGCCCTCGGAGGAACGGATGGACGGGAAATCCGACGCCCCTCAGCAGATAGGGGATGAAGCACACTCGCTCCCTTCCGGATGGGTTGGGGAAATCCTCCGACTGAGTCACGCCATTGAAGGAGACCGACCCTGCTCGGACAGGGACCAGATCCGCGGGAGGAAGAAATCCCTGTGTTTGTAGCTTTGCTAGCTGACTATTAGTCACAGAACATTTCTCCCACTCGCTTCTCTTTGGGCTTGAGCGGGAGGAAGAACTGGGAATGCTAGCCATGTTGGAATGGCTTCTCCTCGCAGTTTCTGGGGATTTTCTCAGCACGGTATTGCCTAGATCTAAGATCAAGTTTCATTAAATAGGCGTTCTGCCTTGTGTGGGCGGGGTGTTATTTGCAAAAATACCCTGACTTTCCGCATTCACTCGACACATGGAAGATGAAGTTATTAGCGCGCAGAAGCCAAGGGGAACAATATGGAGTCAACAACTGAATACATTGCTTGGACAAGGGAACCCGCCTTGCAATGCCGAAGACAATCCGAACGCCGAACACCTCGTCATTGAAGCCTGGTTCGGGGGCTACTGAGGGAGTCCTGGAGTAAGGGGTCCTTGGGCGTCCGGCCTGTTATCTGTTGGACCGGACTGATGGGCTGTGAAGACACGAAGACCGAAGACTATACCTGTGTCCGAATTGGACTTTCCTTGGCGTGGAAGGCAAGTTAGGCGACCGACTATGAAGATTCCCTCTCATGTAACCGACCTCATGTAACCCTAGATCTCTCCGGTGTCTATATAAACCGGAGAGCATAGTCCGGATAGGACAGATTCATTACCATATACTCATAGGCTAGACTTCTAGGGTTTAGCCATTACGATCTCGTGGTAGATCAACTCTTGTAACACTCATATTCATCAAGATCAATCAAGCAGGAAGTAGGATATTACCTCCATAGAGAGGGCCCAAACCTGGGTAAACATTGTGTCCCCCGTCTCCTGTTACCATCGATCCTAGACGCACAGTTCGGGACCCCTTACACGAGATCCGCCTGTTTTGACACCGACAACAATGCTCTGCACGGAGCTAGTCTAGCTAATTGCTCCCACTTTCAATATGTATCCAGATTGAGACTTAGAGTCATCTGGATCAGTGTCAAAATTTGCATCGATGTAACCCTTTACGACGAACCTTTTGTCACCTCCATAATCGAGAAACATATCCTTATTCCACTAAGGGTAATTTTGACCGTTGTCCAGTGATCTACTCCTAGATCACTATTGTACTCCCTTGCTAAACTCAGTGTAGGGTATACAATAGATCTGGTACACAACATGGCATACTTTATAGAAACTATGGCTGAGGCATAGGGAATGACTTTCATTCTCTTTCTATCTTCTGCCGTGGTCGGGCTTTGAGTCTTACTCAATTTCACACCTTGTAACACAGGTAAGAACTCTTTCTTTGACTTTTCCATTTTGAACTACTTCAAAATCTTGTCAAGGTATGTACTCTTTGAAAAAACTTTATCAAGCGTGTTGATCTATCTCTATAGATCTTGATGCTCAATATGTAAGCAGCTTCACCGAGGTCTTTAGTTGAAAAACTCCTTTCAAATATTCCTTTATGCTTTCCAGAAAATTCTACATTATTTCTGATCAACAATATGCCATTCATATATACTTATCAGAAATGTTGTAGTGCTCTCACTCACTTTCTTGTAAATACAGGCTTCACCGCAAGTCTGTATAAAAGTATATGCTTTGATCAACTCATCAAAGTGTACATTCCAACTCCGAGATGCTTGCACCAGTCCATAGATGGATCGCTGGAGCTTGCACACTTTGTTAGCACCTTTAGGATCCACAAAACGTTCTGATTGCATCATATACAACTCTTCTTTAAGAAATCCATTAAGGAATGCAGTTTTGACATCCATTTGCCAGATTTCATAAAATGCGGCAACTGCTAACATGATTCGGACAGACTTTTAAGCATCGATACGAGTGAGAAAATCTCATCGTAGTCAACACCTTGAACTTGTCGAAAACATTTTGCGACAATTCGAGCTTTGTAGACAGTAACACTACTATCAGTGTCCGTCTTCCTCTTGAAGATCCATTTATTCTTAATGACTCACCGATCATCGGGCAAGTCAATCAAAGCCCATACTTTGTTCTCATACATGGATCCCATCTCAGATTTCATGGCCTCAAGCCATTTCGTGGAATCTGGGCTCATCATCACTTCCTCATAGTTTGTAGGTTCATCATGGTCAAGTAACATGACCTCCAGAACAGGATTACCGTACCACTCTGGTGCGGATCTCACTCTGGTTTACCTACGAGGTTCCGTAGTAACTTGATCTGAAGTTACATGATCATCATCATTAGCTTCCTCACTAGTTGGTGTAGTAGTCACAGGAACAAATTTCTGTGATGAACTACTTTCCAATAAGGGAGCAGGTACAGTTACCTCATCAAGTTCTACTTTCCTCCCACTCACTTCTTTCGAGAGAAACTCCTTCTCTAGAAAGGATCCATTCTTAGCAACGAATATCTTGCCTTCGGATCTGTGATAGAAGGTGTACCCAACAGTCTCCTTTGGGTATCCTATGAAGACACATTTCTCCAATTTGGGTTTGAGCTTATCAGGATGAAACTTTTTCTTATAAACATCGCAACTCCAAACTTTAAGAAATGACAACTTTGGTTTCTTGCCAAACCACAATTCATACGGTGTCGTCTCAATGGATTTAGATGGTGCCCTTTTTTAACGTGAATGCAGCTGTCTCTAATGCATAACCCAAAAACTATAGTGGTAAATCGGTAAGAAACATCATAAATTGCACTATATCCAATAAAGTATGGTTATGACGTTCGGACACACCATTATGCTGCGGTGTTCCAGGTGGCACGAATTTGTGAAACTATTCCACATTGTTTTAATTGAAGACCAAACTTGTAACTCAAATATTTGTCTCCGCGATCAGATCATAGAAACTTTATTTTCTTGTCATGATGATTTTCCACTTCACTCTGAAATTCTTTGAACTTTTCAAATGTTTCAGACTTATGTTTCATCAAGTAGATATACCCATATCTTCTCAAATCATCTGTGAAGGTCAGAAAATAACGATACCCGCCGCGAGCCTCAACACTCATCGGACCGCATACATCAGTATGTATTATTTCCAATAAGTCAGTTGCTCGCTCCATTGTTCCGGAGAACAGAGTCTTAGTCATCTTGCCCATGAGGCATGGTTCTCAAGCATCAAGTGATTCCAAAAACCCATCAGCATGGAGTTTCTTCATGCGCTTTACACCAATATGACCTAAACGGCAGTGCCACAAATAAGTTGCACTATCATTATTAACTTTGCATCTTTTAGCTTCAATATTATGAATATGTGTATCACTACAATCGAGATCCAACAAACCATTTTCATTGGGTGTATGACCATAGAAGGTTTTATTCATGTAAACAGAACAACAATAAACGTATTGCAATAAACATGATCAAATCATATTCATGCTCAACGCAAACACCAAATAACATTTATTTAGGTTCAACACTAATCCCGAAAGTATAGGGAGTGTGCGATGATGATCATATCGATCTTGGAACTGCTTCCAACACACATCGTCACTTCACTCTTAACTAGTTTATGTTCATTCTGCAACTCCCGTTTCGAGTTACTACTCTTAGCAACTGAACTAGTATCAAATACCGCGGGGTTGCTATAAACACTAGTAAAGTACACATCAATAACATGTATATCAAATATACCTTTGTTCATTTTGCCATCTTTCTTATCCGCCAAATACTTGGGGCAGTTCTGCTTCCAGTGACTAGTCCCTTCGAAGTAGAAGCACTTAGTCTCAGGCTTAGGTCCAGACTTGGGCTTCTTCACTTGAGCAGCAACTTGCTTGCCGTTCTTCTTGAAGTTCCCCTTCTTCCCTTTGCCCTTTTCTTGAAACTAGTGGTCTTGTTAACCATCAACACTTTGATGTTTTTCTTGATTTCTACCTTCGTCGATTTCAGCATCACGAAGAGCTTGGGAATCTTTTCCGTTATCCCTTGCATATTATAGTTCATCACGAAGTTCTAGCAACTTGGTGATAGTGACTAGAGAACTTTGTCAATCACTATCTTATCTGGAAGATTAACTCCCACTTGATTCAAGTGATTGTAGTACTCAGACAATCTGAGCACATGCTTACTGGTTGAGCTATTCTCCTCCATCTTGTAGGCAAAGTAATGTCAGAGGTCTCATAGCTCTCGACACGGGCATGAGTATGAAATACCAATTTCAACTCTTGGAACATCTTATATGCTCCGTGGAATTCAAAACATTTTTGAAGTCCCGGTTCTAAGCCGTAAAGCATGGTGCACTAAACTATCAAGTAGTTATCATACCGAGCTTTTGTCAAAACGTTCAAAACGTCTGCGTCTGCTCCTGCAATAGTTCTGTCACCTAGCGGTGCATCAAGGACATAATGCAGAAATGAGGATAATTCTCAGATCACGGAGCTAGTCCGCATCTTTGCTACTAACATCTTTCAACTTATTTTTCTCTAGGAACATATCAAAAATAAAACAGGGGAGCTAAACGCGAGCTATTGATCTACAACATAGACATGCTAATACTACCAGGACTAAGTTCATGATAAATTAAAGTTCTATTAATCATATTACTTAAGAACTCCCACTTAGATAGACATCCCTCTAATCATCTAAGTGATCACGTGATCCATATCAACTAAACCATGTCCGATCATCACGTGAGATGGAGTAGTTTTCAATGGTGAACATCACTATGTTGATCATATCTACTATATGATTCATGCTCGACCTTTCGGTCTCAGTGTTCCGAGGTCATATCTGCATATGCTAGGCTCGTCAAGTTTAACCTGAGTATTCCGCGTGTGCAAAACTGTCTTGCACCCGTTGTATTTGAACGTAGAGCTTATCACACCCGATCATCACGTGGTGTCTCAGCACGAAGAACTTTCGCAATGGTGCATACTCAGGGCGAACACTTATACCTTGAAATTTAGTGAGAGATCATCTTATAATGCTACCGTCGATCTAAGCAAAATAAGATGCATAAAAGATAAACATCACATGCAATCAATATAAGTGATATGATATGGCCATCATCATCTTGTGCTTGTGATCTCCATCTCCGAAGCACCGTTATGGTCACCAATGTCACCGACGCGACACCTTGATCTCCATCATAGCATCGTTGTCGTCTCGCTACGACTATCGCTACCGCTTAGTGATGAAGTGAAGCATTACAGGGCGATTGCATTGCATACAATAAAGCGACAACCATATGGCTCCTGCCAGTTGCCGATAACTCGGTTACAAAACATGATCATCTCATACAATAAAATATAGCATTATGTCTTGACCATATCACATCACAACATGCCCTGCAAAAACAAGTTAGACGTCCTCTACTTTGTTGTTGCAAGTTTTACGTGGCTGCTACGGGTTGAGCAAGAACCGTTCTTACCTACACATCAAAACCACAACGATAGTTCGTCAAGTTAGTGTTGTTTTAACCTTCTCAAGGACCGGGCGTAGCCATACTCGGTTCAACTAAAGTTGGAGAAACTGACACCCGCCAGCCACCTGTGTGCAAAGCACGTCGGTAGAACCAGTCTCGCGTAAGCGTACGCGTAATGTCGGTCCGGGCCGCTTCATCCAACAATACCGCCGAACCAAAGTATGACATGCTGGTAAGCAGTATGACTTGTATCGCCCACAACTCACTTGTGTTCTACTCGTTCATATAACATACGCATAAAACCTGGCTCGGATGCCACTGTTGGGGAACATAGTAATTTCAAAAAAATTCCTATGCAAAAAGCAGAAGCGTTATGACAACGCAGTTGATGTATTCGTACGTCTTCGCGATCCGACCGATCCAAGTACCGAACGCACGGCACCTCCGAGTCCAGCACACGTTCAGCTCGATGACATCCCACGAACTCCGATACAGCAGAGCTTCGAGGGAGAGATCCGTCAGCACGACGGCGTGATGAAAGTGATGATGATGCTACCGACACAGGGCTTCGCCTAAGCACCGCTACGATATGATCGAGGTGGATTATGGTGGAGGGGGGCACCGCACACGGCTAAGAGATCAATGATCAATTGTTGTGTCTCCAAGGGGTGCCCCCCTCCCCGTATATAAAGGAGTGGAGGAGGGGGAGGGCCGGCCCTCTCTATGGCGCGCCCTAGGGGAGTCCTACTCCCACCGGGAGTAGGATTCCCCCCTTCCTAGTAGAACTAGGAGCCCTTCCAAGTAGTAGGAGTAGGAGAGAAGGAAAGGGAAAAGAGAAGAGAAGGAAGGAGGGGGCGCCGCCCCTCCCCCTAGTCCAATTGGGACTAAGCATTGGGGGGCGCGTAGCCTCCCCTCTCTCTTTCCCCTAAAGCCCAATAAGGCCCATATACTCCCTGGCGAATTCCCGTAACTCTCCGGTACTCCGAAAAATACCTGAATCACTCGGAACCTTTCCGATGTCCGAATATAGTCGTCCAATATATTGATCTTTACGTCTCGACCATTTCGAGACTCATCGTCATGTCCCCGATCTCATCCGGGACTCCGAACTACCTTCGGTACATCAAAACACATAAACTCATAATACAAATCGTCACCGAACGTTAAGCGTGCGGACCCTACGGGTTCAAGAACTATGTAGACATGACCGAGACACGTCTCCGGTCAATAACCAATAGCAGAACCTGGATGCTCATATTGGCTCCTACATATTCTACGAAGATCTTTATGGGTCAAACCGCATAACAACATGCGTTGTTCCCTTTGTCATTGGTATGTTACTTTCCCGAGATTCGATCGTCGGTATCTCGATACCTAGTTCAATCTTGTTACCGACAAGTCTCTTTACTCGTTCCGTAATACATCATCCCGCAACTAACTCATTAGTTACAATGCTTGCAAGGCTTATAGTGATGTGTATTATCGAGTGGGCCCAGAGATACCTCTCCAACAATCGGAGTGACAAATCCTAATCTCGAAATACGCCAACTCAACAAGTACCTTCGGAGACACCTGTAGAGCACCTTTATAATCACCCAGTTACGTTGTGACATTTGGTAGCACACAAAGTGTTCCTCCGGTAAATGGGAGTTGCATAATCTCATAGTCATAGGAACATGTATAAGTCATGAAGAAAGCAATAGCAACATACTAAATGATCAAGTGCTAAGCTAACGGAATGGGTCAAGTCAATCACATCATTCTCCTAATGATGTGATCCCATTAATCAAATGACAACTCATGCCTATGGTTAGGAAACTTAACCATCTTTGATTAACGAGCTAGTCAAGTAGAGGCGTACTAGTGACACTATGTTTGTCCATGTATTCACACATGTATTATGTTTCCGGTTAATACAATTCTAGCATGAATAATAAACATTTATCATGAAATAAGGAAATAAATAATAACTTTATTATTGCCTCTAGGGCATATTTCCTTCAAATTATACTCAGCCACCAAAGCTTGTTTGTGCCTATTCTGCTCTGCCTCAGTTAGCAACCCATCCTTTAATGGCTTTTCTGGAATTCCTAATCTTGAACTGCCATACATCTATGGCTTTTTTGTGAGGGCATTTAGTGGTCCATGCTTTATGCACAACCTCTCTAAATCCCTCCACCTCAAGACACCATTTCTCAAATCTGAAAAACTTCTCCTTAGGGATGGAGAAAGCACAAGTGTCAATCACCAAAGGAGTGTGATGACTCCCTAGCCTAGGCAGGGCTTTAAGGTGGACATCAGGGAAAACAGAGGCCCAATCAGTGGACATGAATACTCTATCAATAGTAGCCATCACCAGATTATCTTGATTGTTGCCCCAAGTGTATTACCTACCATTAATCTTAATCTCTAGTAAGCCAAATTTGTTGATCCAATCATTAAAGAGGTCAGCCCAGTGTTGATTAATAACACCAGTGTTTTTATCACCTGCCTCTCTAATGAGGTTGAAGTCACCACCAACTAGAGTAGGGCCAGCCCAACCAGTAAGTAGGTTATGGGGTTCATTGATAAAATCCATTTTAAACTGATCATAGGCAGAGCCATAAACGGAGACTAGTCTCCAATAAGAGCGGTCTTGCTTGTTTCTAAGTAAGCAAGAAACACTAAAAATGTGAAAATCACATTGAACAATGTCAAGTGAGTCTACTCTAATACCAACCAAGATCCCTCCTGCAGTGTTATTGGCAGGAAGCCATTTCCATTGGAAATTAGAGCTGGGATCAAAGACTTCAAGCTGGAGTATAGTGAAGTCTTCTGATACGTCTCCAACGTATCTATAATTTTTAATTGTTCCATGCTATTATATTATCTATCTTGGATGTTTTATATGCATTTATATGTTATTTTATAGGATTTTTGGGACTAACCTATTAACCTAGACCCCAGTGCTAGTTTCTGTTGTTTTCCTTGTTTTTGAGTTTCGCAGAAAAGGAATATCAAACGGAGTCCAAATGAGCTGAAAATTTACGGTGATTTTTTATGGACCAGAAGAAGCCCCCGAAGCAAAGGAGTTGGGCTAGAAGAGCCACGAGGCCTCCACAAGGGTGGAGGGCGCGCCCACCCCCCTAGGGTGCGCCCTCCGTCCTTGTGGGCTCCTCGTGGACCCCTCTGACTTGTTCTCGATGCCAAAAATTCCTATAAATATAGAAACCCCTAGAAATAAACCTAGATCGGGAGTTCCGCCGCCGCAAGCCTCTGTAGGCACGAAAAACAAATCGGGACCCTGTTCCGGCACCCTGCCAGAGGGGCAAACTATCGCCGGTGGCCATCTTCATCATCCCGGCGCTCTCCATGACGAGGAGGGAGTAGTTCACCCTCGGGGCTGAGGGTATGTACCAGTAGCTATGTGTTTGATCTCTCTCTCTCGTGTTCTTGATTTGGCATGATCTTGATGTACCGCGAGCTTTGCTATTATAGGTTGATCTTATGATGTTTCTCCCCCTCTACCTTCTTGTAATGGATTGAGTTTTCCCATTGAAGTCATCTTATCGGATTGGGTCTTTAAGGATTTGAGAACACTTGATGTATGTCTTGCATGTGCTTATCTGTGGTGACAATGGGATATTCACGTGATCTACTTGATGTATGTTTTGGTGATGAACTTGCGAGTTATGTGACCTTGTGAACTTATGCATAGGGGTTGGCTGAAAAAAATATGCCCTAGAGGCAATAATAAAGTATTATATATTTCCTTATATCATGATAAATGTTTATTATTCATGCTGGAATTGTATTAACCGGAAACATAATACATGTGTGAATACACAGACAAACATAGTGTCACTAGTATGCCTCTACTTGACTAGCTCGTTAATCAAAGATGGTTATGTTTCCTAGCCATAGACATGAGTTGTCATTTGATTAATGGGATCACCTCATTAGGAGAATGACGTGATTGACATGACCCATTACGTTAGCTTAGCACCCAATCGTTTAGTATGTTGCTATTGCTTTCTTCATGACTTATACATGTTCCTATGACTATGAGATTATGCAACTCCCGTTTACCGGAGGAACACTTTGTGTGCTACCAAACGTCACAACGTAACAGGGTGATTATAAAGGTGCTCTACAGGTGTCTCCAAAGGTACTTGTTGGGTTGGCGTATTTCGAGATTAGGATTTGTCACTCCGACTGTCGGAGAGGTATCTCTGGGCCCACTCGGTAATGCACATCACTATAAGCCTTGCAAGCATTGTGACTAATGAGTTAGTTGCGGGATGATGTATTACGGAACGAGTAAAGAGACTTGCCGGTAACGAGATTGAACTAGGTATCGAGATACCGACGATCGAATCTCGGGCAAGTAACATACCGATGACAAAGGGAACAACGTATGTTGTTATGCGGTCTGACCGATAAAGATCTTCGTAGAATATGTGGGAACCAATATGGGCATCCAGGTCCCGCTATTGGTTATTGACCGGAGAGGTGTCTCGGGAATGTCTACATAGTTCTCGAACCCAAAGGGTCCGCACGCTTAAAGTTACGATGACAGTTATATTATGAGTTTATATGTTTTGATGTACCGAAGGTTGTTCGGAGTCCCGAATGTGATCACGGACATGACGAGGAGTCTCGAAATGGTCGAGACATAAGGATTGATATATTGGACGACTATATTCGGACACCGGAAGTGTTCCGGAGAAGTTTCGGATTAAACCGGAGTGCCGGAGGGATACCGGAAACCCCCGGGGAAGTATTGGGCCTTGGTGGGCCTTGAGGGGAGAGAGAGGGCAGCAGCCAGGAGGTGGCGCGCCCCCTCCCAGGAGGAGTCCTAGTTGGACTAGGAGAGGGGGGCGCAGCCCCCTTTCCCTCTCCCTCTCCCTCTCTTTCCTTCCCCCCTTCTATTCCTAGTAGGACTAGGAAAGGGGAGTCCTACTCCTACTAGGAGGAGGACTCCCCCCCTCTCTTTGGCGCGCCAAGGGCAGCCGGCCTTCCCCTTGCTCCTTTATATACGGGGGCAGGGGCACCTCTAGACACACTTGATATACGATATTTTAGCCGTGTGCGGTGC
This sequence comes from Triticum aestivum, assembly GCF_018294505.1. Lineage (NCBI taxonomy): Eukaryota > Viridiplantae > Streptophyta > Magnoliopsida > Poales > Poaceae > Triticum > Triticum aestivum. The sequence continues at coordinate 88,802,394 of NC_057814.1, forward strand.
CCCCCTCCACCATATTACACCTCGATAATACCGTTGCGGAGCTTAGGCGAAGCCCTGCGTCGGTGGAACATCATCATCGTCACCATGCCGTCGTGCTGACGAAACTCTCCCTCAACACTCGGCTGGATCGGAGTTCGAGGGACGTCATCAAGCTGAACGTGTGTAGAACTTGGAGGTGTCGTACGTTCGGTACTTGATCGGTCGGATCGTGAAGACGTACAACTACATCAACCGCATTGTGATAACGCTTTCGCTGTCGGTCTACGAGGGTACGTGGACAACACTCTCCCCTCTCGTTGCTATGCATCACCATGATCTTGCGTGTGCATAGGAAATTTTTTGAAATTACTACGTTTCCCAACAGTGGTATCAGAGCCTGGTTTTATGCGTTGATGCTTTGCACGAGTAGAACACAAGTGAGTTGTGGGCGATATAAGTCATACACTACAGGAAACAGCTACTTTGCCGTCTGCCACGGCGGACGGCAAAGGCTCGAAAGGCGGACGGCAAAGACCTTTGCCGTCAGCCGCGGACGGCAAAAGGCTCCGGCAAAGAAGGCTACGGTAAACAGCTGCTTTGCCGTCTGCTTCCTGGCGGCGGACGGCAAAGGTTCTTTGCCGTCTGCGGCGGACGGCAAAGAGGGCGGACGGCAATAATTGCGCTGTCAGTCCGTTAAGTGGCTAACGGCAGACCTTTGCCGTCCGCCGCTGACGGCAAAATTTCTCTGGTCTTTGCCGTCTGCCACTGATGGCAAAGTGCAGGTTCTTTGCCGTCTGCCACAGATGGCAAAGTGCAGGTTCTTTGCCGTCTGCCACAGATGGCAAAGTCTTTGCCGTCTGCCACTGTAGGCAAACTGACCAAATGGGTCAGCTCCCAGGAAGCACAGTTGGCTGCCACGTGGCTTCTTTGCCGTCCGCGGCAGACGGCAAAGAGCCTGCATATTGGGTTTTTTTCTGTTTTTTATTAAATCCCACAATTTGCACAGAAAATATATATGACATATAGATATATTTCACAGGCATTCATAAGCAAGTCCATAAGCAAGTTCATGTATTTCACAGGCATTCATAAGCAAGTTCCATCCGTACATATTACATAAGCAAGTTCCATCCATCATTTCATACATAAACAAGTTCCATCCATCATTTCATACATAAACAAGTTCCATCCATACATAAACAAGCACTCCATAGCTAAGGTGACTAGAATGAGAAGACAAGAATGAGAAGACAAGAATGAGAAGAGTAGAACAAGCACTCCATCCAGCACATAATGAAATCTGCAAAATGGCAAAATAAGAAAGTTAGAAATGGATCATTTTTTAGCTCACTTAGGTGAAATGGATCGTTTTTGAGGTAACTAAGGTGAAATGGATCGTTTTTTAGCTCACTTAGGTCAAATGGATCGTTTTTGAGCTAACTTAGTTGAAATGGATCGTTTTTGAGCTAACTTTGTTGAAATGGATCATTTTTGAGCTAATTTAGTTGAAATGGATCGTTTTTGAGCTAACTTAGGTGAAATGGATCATTTATGAGCTAATTTAGTTGAAATGGATCTTTTTGAGCTAACTTAGGTGAAATGGATCATTTAAGAGCTAATTTAGGTGAAATGGATCGTTTTTTAGCTCACTTAGGTCAAATGGATCGTTTATGAGCTAAATTAGTTGAAATGGATCGTTTATGAGATAACCTAGGTAAGATGGGTCATTTTGGAGTTAACCTAGGTGAAATGGGCCATTTTAAAGCTAACGTAGGTAAAATGGATCATTTAGGAGCTAATCTAGGTAAAATGGGTCATTTTTGAGCTAACTTGGATGAACTGCATCATTTATAAGCTAACCTAGGTAAAATGGGTCATTTTGGAGGAAAATAAGCTAACTCTAGGTCATTATGGTAAGCATATTGGAGGAAATAAAGCTAAGTCTAGGTCTTTATGCATTTGTTAAGCAAAACACTAGAGAAACTTACCGTGATCAGGGAGGTGTAGGAGCGGGGTGGCTAGTGCCGCTACCTGGAGAAGGATCGTGCGATGCGTTTCTGGAGTTAAGCTGCACCAAAGATCATTTCCAATGTCTCGTTAGCATTACGACACTCAAATGTTAAGACTACCAAGTAATGTCCATTCAAACTAAACTCACCGTGCTCCCAGGAGCAATCACTGGCATCGGCGGAGCGGGCTGACCGGACTTCTCGCACACAGACTGCACATTTGGTTTTCAGAACAGAGTCATACTAGTTAGTAATGAGACTCAAATGTTAAGACTAGCAAGTAATCTGCAGAAGAAACTTACCACAAGGAGCTCGTACATGGCCCTTGCCTGCATGTCATTCCGTGCCCTCTCCTCCTCCATCATCTTTCTCGTCCTCTCCTCCATCTCCCGCTGCCTCTCCGCCGCCTCCGCCAGAAGTTTCTCCGTTCTATCTCTCTCAGTCTGTATAGCAGCCTGCAACACCACTCACATGACCATTTGTAATCATTGATGGAAGCGCACACAATGTAATGGAGAAAGATAACTGAGTACGTATCACTAACCTTGATGGCGAGTTGCACTGGCCGTTCACGAGGCCTTATCTCAGGAGCGGAGCTCGACTGGCGCGCCTTGATCTCCGGGAGAGTGCTAGGACAACGGATAAGTCCATCTCCAATGGCTATGGAGCCATGGGACCTCCCGCCACCAGATATCATCACCAGCTCTGGATCAATGGGACCCTGGCTCGGGTTAAAGTCCTCCCCTTTCCTCGCCTTCCCCTCATCTCTATATCTCACGAGCTTGTTGTGGGAGGAGATGTTGGTGAAGTTGTTTGCATCATCGAGGTCAGACTGAGAGAAAGCCTTGACTTTCTTGAAAGAGCCAGTGTGGGCCATGGCATACAGGTCGTACACCTCTGGCACCTTATCCGCCTTATTGTAGCGTGCCTGAAAGAGAGAAACAATGAAAATTAGTAATTAAAGGGCTCAAGCTAGCATGATGAATGAATTGCATGAATCATGAAGCAAACCACATACCCAGTTGCGCCCGAACTGATATAAGTTGGAGCTGCCTTGATGGTGTGGCACACCTTCCATTTGGGCACGTTTGTCCTTGGCCTGGTTGTGGAGGGCTAGCCATTCTTGTGAGCACCACTCATCGACCAACACCTCCCAACAATCCATCCGATCCGCACACCATCTCGGAGGCGCCTAAGTTAGCAAATAGAAACTTGAGCGCTACGGCTAAGAATTACTAAATGAAGGAACTTAAGTAGAAGGCCTTAAGAATTACCTTCATGTACTGCTCCTTACTCAGGAACTTATCGCGGCACGCCGGCTTGGTCTTCTTGATACCACGCAAGGCGTAGTAGTCTCGAACAGCCTGCACCCGAGCCTCGTGCCGTAAGTTCTGGAGTAGGCGCTTGCAGACGTTCTGGATAACATTTGCGCTGTCCTCCTCGTATCCCTCCTCACACCTGTAGAATGTCTGCAATCAAATGAGACAATATTGATTAGTACAATTAATAACTAGCTAGTTGAAGATTTTGAAATGTGTAAAGGAGAAATTACCCAGAACGTCCTGATCACCATGTCTGCCCTCGTGTCGCACACGACACCGTCGATAATGACATCCGGCGGGGCCGGGGCAGCCACGTAGTGCTCCCAGCTCAACCCAAGCTCTGGAAGCCGACCCTCACCAGGCAACGTGACAAACCCCGGGAAGTTTTGCCGGCAAAGAACTCCAAGGACGGAGTTGGGCCGGCGGACACTATGATGGTGGTCCCAACCCCTGCAGCATGACAAGGCCAACGCATTAGTTATTTGAAGAAACGTGAATGCAGAAGGTACAAAAATATTAAATGCACTTACGTACCTCTCCCCATCAGGGAAGATCAACCACCTCTGCTCGCGGGTCGCCGGCACGGACGGGAGCCGTGTAGCACCACGCTGGTAGACGGTGCCACCCTCCTCCTCAAGATCAGTCGGCTCCCCGCCATCATCAGCATGGCCACTCGGCTCCTCGGGCTGATCCGGCCAGGTACCCCATCCGGACGTGTGCTCCTCCGGGGTCTCGTGGGCCGAACTCTCGTGGGCCGAAGGCCAGTCGACCCGAGGCTCGTGGGCCCAAGACCCGTGGACCGGAGGCTCGTGGACCGGAGTCCGTGTAGCCTCCTCCTCGGACGAGTCCACCCTAGCAGTCACGTGCTCGGGTGAAACAGCTGGGGGTGGCGGCGAGGAAGGCGCCGTAGCAGTCACCCTACCTCCTCTCCCGCGACCACGTGCCCCACCTCCTCTCTTCCTACCTCGTCCCCTGCTGGGCACCGCGGTCGACGAAGAAGGGCCCGGCGGTGTGGACATACTGTCCAGCAACGCTCGGCGGAGAGGTACGTCTGGAATCGAAGACCTCAGACCACGCGCCGACGAAGAAGGGGCCTTGGCGCGCTCCCGACCAGCGCCCACCATCTTTCAACACCTGCCATGACAAACAGTAAACGAAATTAGTACAACATAAAAAAAGACCGACATGAATAATAATATGTGTATCACTTAAGTGTATCATCATCAAGTACAACATTAAAAAATTTAATACCTGACACTACTAATAATCTCGATCAGTATCATCAATAAATGCATAATCATCATCATCACTATAATCAATGACGGGCTCATAGGGTTCAGTGGCATCAACATGTGCAAGGCCACCTTGACGTAATCGGTCAAGCAATGACAGGTCATCCGCAGCAGTAACCTCTTCTTGTTCCGGCTCTTCTTGTTCCTCCTCTGGGGTGATGTCGGATTCACTGTCGCTGTCTACTTCAATGTTTTGGGGTGAAGTATAGCGGTTCTTGAAACGCTTTTTGGAAAGACGTGTCTCTTGGAAGAATTCTCCTTCATATGTGTCTGGGTTAATGTGAGGTTCATAATCCTCTTCCTTTGGGGGAGATAGTCTAGCACGTGGCGGCACTTCATAAACGACATCCCAACCTTTCAGATTTGGATTAGTTTGGCAGGCCCACGGTAGATAGAATACTTGGGTCGCCTGTTGAGCCGTAATATAGACATCAGGAACATCTAAATGGGTGCTTTGGTTGATTTCAACTAGCCCTATATGTTCATGAGTCCTTCTAGTCTCCTTCGGCTGAAACCAATAACATTTGAAGACTACGACATTCGGTGGGTTTTCACCATAGAATAGAAGTTCATAAATTGCTTCAACTCTCCCATAATACTCGGTACCTCCTTCGCCGATAGCAGATACACAACAATTTGTAGACTTTCGGTCGGCCATAGATAGCTCTTTGCCATAGGTACGAAAGCGATACCCGTTGATGTCGTATTTGTCAAATGAACGGACCTTATAGTCAAAACCATTAGCGACTTGTCTCAATTCGGCGTCCATAGACTCTGAATTAGCCTACAAGTTTAATATGAAAGGATTGTTGCATTACGCACAAATTAGCGAATGAAACCGGGATAGCCGCCTACAAATTAGCCTACAAGTCTAATAGAAATTACCGTTTGTTTGAACCAAGAGATGAAACCGGGATAGCCGCCTCCTTGCTTTGCGAGAAGCTCATACTCTTCGACAGAATCCTTTTGGATCACCGCTCCATACGAGAATAAGGCGACGTATCGACTGTATGAAATATCCAGGAATAAGAGCAGTTCAAAGGAAATAGAAGTTGCGAAACTATGTACCGAGAACTTACTCGATGTACGGCCGCACTTCTATCAGGTTGTTGAAGATATACAACGAAATGGTCCGCCATTGTTCGTTATCCAAAGATACTGGATTTGAAACACTGGCTGGTGCGAGATTCCCTTTGAATAGGCTGAGGTTGGATCCACCCTTTTTAGGGTCGTCAGCATTGTACCGAGGCTTCGGATTATGCAAATGACGATTTTTGGCTTCGTAGTGTGCTGTCACGAAGTTTGCCGCCTCCTCAGTGATGAATGCCTCAGCCATCGATGCTTCAATTCTACGTTTATTTTTACATTTTTGTCGAAGCGTCTTCTGCATCCTCTCAGTTGGGTAGCACCAACGATTTTGCACGGGCCCCCCCAATCTTGCCTCGGTCGGGAGATGCAAAATCAAATGTTGCATTGGATTAAAGAAGCCCGGTGGAAAGATCTTCTCTAACTTGCAGATCAACTCCGGCGCCAACTCTTCCATTTCTTCTAGCACGCCAGGCGATAGTTCTTTCGCACAAAGAACACGGAAGAAATAGCTGAGTTCTGCCAGTACTAGCCATTCATCCTCAGGGATGAAGCCACGCAACATCACCGGCATTACCCGCTCAATCCATATGTGCCAATCATGACTCTTGAGACCAAATATCTTCAATTTATCAAGACTGGCTCCCCTCTGTAGATTCGCTGCATACCCATCGGGGAACATCAACTGCATTTTCACCCACAAGATAATTTCCCTCATAGCTGGCCTTCCAAGATTGAACCATGCCTTTGGCTTCGTCCAGTTCTGCTTTCCTTTCGGTTCTTTCATGTTTTGTAACGGCCTATCACATAGCGCCTCCAGATCGACTCTAGCCTTAGTATTATCCTTTGACTTCCCATCTATGCCGAACAATGTACCAAAAAGTGCCTCGGCGATATTCTTCTCAGTGTGCATCACGTCGATGTTGTGTGGGCAAAGGAGGTCTTTGAAGTAAGGCAGATCCCATAAGCATGTTTTGTGAGTCCAGGCGTGCTTAGAATTATACCCCTTGAAGTACCCTGGACGCTCTGGATCTGGCTCGAGAGCGTTTAACTGATCCAGGGTCTGTTGGCCTGTCAATGCATGTGGTGCAGAGTTTTTGACAACTCTACCTCTGATGAAGTTCTTCTTGTCTTTCCTGAACTTATGGCGAGGATTCAGGAACTGTCTATGCATGTCGAAGCAAGAAAACTTGCGACCGGCCTGAAGCCAACGAAACTCAAGAGCTCCCTTGCATGTGGGGCACGGGAACCTTCCATGCACACACCAGCCAACGAATAGCGCATACGCCGGCAAGTCATGCGTCGAGTACATGTACCAGACACGCATTATGAAGTTCCGTTTGCTATAGGCATCGTATGTCTTGAACCCATTATCCCAGGCTTCTTGCAATTCGTCCTTAAGCGGTTGCATGTACACATTCATATTTTTCCCCGGATAGTTGGGCCCTGGAATTATCAACGTCAGGAAAATGTTCTTTCTTTGCATAATCTGTCCGGGGGGGAGATTGAGTGGAAAGACAAATACGGGCCAACAACTGTATTGGGCTGCCGTCATACCAAACACACTGAACCCATCCGTGCTGATGCCGACTCGAGGATGCCTCGGATCTGCCGCTTTGTCACCATGTAATTCATCAAACTTTTTCCACGCAACACCATCCGATGTGTGTACAATCATCAGATTCCCATCTGCATCTAGTTCGGTTCTTTTGCCCGTTTTGTGCCATGTCATCTGTCTGGCCGTCTCTTCGACCATGAAAAGACGTTGAAGTCTTGGTACGATTGGCATATACCGAAGAACACTAACGGGGATTTTGGTCTGTGTCTTCTCACCCATACCGTTGTCTACCACAACATACCTGGAAGACTTGCAAATGGGACAATAGTTCAAGTCCGCATAGTCAAGCCTAAACAAGACACATCCTTTCTCACAGGCATGTATCTTATCATAGGGCATCTTCAGTGCACGGAGGATTTTGTCCGACTGGTACAGGTTTGCAGGCATTACATGGCCTTTGGGTAGAAAGCGTCCAAATACTGTCATCATTGCATCGTAGCATTCTCTGCCCAAGTTGAACTGAGCCTTCAGAGCCATTACTTGTGAGATGGCATCCAACTGACAAAGCTCAGTGTGCTCATGGAGCGGACGTTTTGAAGACTCCAACATTTCATTGAAGGCCTTTGCAGATTCCTCCATCTCCTCGTCCGAATCCCGAGCATCATCAAAGTCTTGCACCATGTTTTCCATCCCGGTACCATGCTCGTCGGTGCGACGACGATCCACCTCAGCTCGGTCACGTTGGGCAGACTCACCATGAAATGTCCACACCGTATAATCGGGCGTAAAACCACTCTTCTGCAGGTGTTTGCCCATTTCAGCCTCTGTCCTCTTTTCCCAATTGCCGCACCGTAAACAGGGGCACCAGGTTTTCCTCTGGCCATTTGCAAATGCGGCTCGCACAAACCCCTTGGTTTTTGTGAACCATTCAGTGCTCCATTTGTTCTGACCAGTGTGACCGGTGTACATCCACGCACGATCACTCATCTTGACTTTCAGAGCTACTAGACACACAACAAATATATATATATATATAATTCACCATGTATGTATTCATCAGTTGATCTACTTTGTCAATTTTATTACGTCCATGCAACCTACACTCTAATAGGTAATGATAGGTCCTAATCCCACCCGAGTATGTTTAGATTGGGTTCATTTTCCCATGCTATGCCCCGGATCCTACGCAAAATTTCGGCAGCACCTCCCCGCTGTTCTCCTGATACACGTCTCTGCAATAAACAGAGAGGATGTGTACCCGGAGAACAACAGGGGAGGCACTGACGAAATTTATGCGTCGGATCCGGAGCAAAGCATATGGGAAAACGAACCCAATCTAAACATACTCGGGCTGTCCATGGATAGCGTTGGACAATTCGAAAGAATCAAGGTTATAAATATGCAAATGCATGCATATTTATAACTATGACGCTTTCGAACGGGAGACACATATTGGTTACGCATACTGATGATTCAAGACACATATATATCTAGCTATCAAGTTTCATCGGAATAGATCAAATAATTAATGGGGGAGGAGGACATGTCATTTGTGCTCACCCACGAACGAAGGGGCAGAGCTCGTCAAACGCACGGCGAGGTCGTCGAACACCAAACCTCGCAGCGATGAAACAACTGCACATTTAAAACTACCCGATCAACACAATTATATATGATGTTTTTCATAACAAAATCGAAAGATATATGACCTAACTAATAATTCACAAATATATGACCCCGTCGGCTTCTGGAAGGCCAAAGAACACCTTTTCGGGAGGTGTCGGGGGTCGGGGTGTCGTGTCGGTCTCGGGGTGCCGTGTCGGGGTCGGGGTCTCGGGGTCGGGGTGTCGGGTCGGGGTGCCGGGTCGGGGTCGGGGTGCCGTGTCGGTGTCGGGGTCGGGGTGTCGGGTCAGGCTCGGGGTCGGGGTGTCGGGGTCGGGGTCGGGGTCGGGGTCTCGGTGTCGGGGTGTCGGGGGTGTCGTGTCGGTGTCGGGGTGCCGTGTCGGTGTCGGGGTGCCGTGTCGGGGTCGGGGTGCTGTTTCGGGGTCGGGGGGTCGGGGTGTCGTGTCGGGCAGGGGGTTAGGGGGTCGGGGGGTCGGGTGTCGTGTCGGGGTCAGGGGGTTAGGGGGTCGGGTGTCGGGGTGGAGTCGGGGTCGGGTGTCGGGGTGTGGTGTCGGGGTTGGGGGGTCAGGGGGTCAGGGGGTCTTCTCATTCTTCTACTACTTCTACTTCTTCTCATTCTTCTACTTCTTCTCATCCCCCGTCTTCTTCTTCTTCTTCTTCTTTCTCCTCCTCCTCCTCCTCCTCCTCTTCTTCTTCTTCTTCTTCTTCTTCTTCTTTCTCCTCCTCCTCCCCTCTCTTCTTCTTCTTCTTCTTCTTCTTCTTCTTCTTCTTCTTCTTTCTCCTCCTCCTCCTCCTCCTCCTCCTCTTCTTCTTCTTCTTCTTCCCCCTTCTACTTAACCTAAACCTAAACTAAAAACCTAAACTAATTAAAACTAAACTATTTAAACTAATTAAACCTAAACTAATTAAACTAAATAACCTAAACTAATTAATTCTAAACTGAAAAAACTTAAACTAAAAAACCTTATCTAAACAGAAAAGAAAAACAAAAAAACAGAAAAAAAATGGGAGGGGCTCACTGTGGGGGGCGGCGACGAGTCGGGGAGGGGCCGGCGACGGGGGGCCGGGGCGGGGCGGTGGAGGAGGCGGGGCGGCGGGGGGCCGGGGCGGGGCGGTGGAGGAGGCGGCCTGGGGCGGCGGGGGGCGTGGGGCGGCGGGGGGCCGGGGCGGCGGGGGCCGGGGCGGCTGTGGGCCGGGGCGGCGGTGGGGCGCGGGGCGGCGGGGGGCCGGGGCTGGGGGGCGACGGGGCGGTGGGGCGGCGGGGAGCCGGGGCGGTGGGGCGACGGGGCGGCGGGGGCGGCGGCGCGCGGCGGGCGGCGGCGGCGGCGGGGTGGGAGGAGAAGGGCGAGGAGGAAGTGAGTAACGGGCGGGGGGGTACCTGCTGTTAGTCAAGTGCCCTCTTTGCCGTCCGCCAGCCTTTGCCGTCCGCCTTTTTGCCTCTTTGCCGTCTGCTAGCGGACGGCAAAGAGGTGGGCCGTTAAGATTTTTTCAAACGAGCGGGGGGTGGGGGCCACCACACTCTTTGCCGTCTGCCAGCGGACGGCAAAGATTCTTTGCCGTCTGCCAGCGGACGGCAAAGATTCTTTGCCGTCTGCTGGCAGACGGCAAAGAGCTAGCAGATGGCAAATAGCTTCTTTGCCGTCAGCCTTTTCTTTGCCGTCTGCTTTTGTGTAGCTGATGGCGAAGAGCTTCTTTGCCGTCAGCTAGCAGACGGCAAAGAGCTGGCAGATGGCAAATTAGCTGATTCCAGTAGTGATACTGCTTACCAGCATGTCATACGTTGGTTCAGCGGTATTGTGAGATGAAGCGGCCCGGACCGACATTACGCGTACGCTTACGCGAGACTGGTTTCACCGTTCGGAGCACTCGTTGCTTAAAGGTGACTGGCGGGTGTCTGTCTCTCTCACTTTAGTTGAACCGAGTGTGGCTACGCCCGGTCCTTGCGAAGGTTAAAACAGCACCAACTTGACAAACTATCGTTGTGGTTTTGATGCGTAGGTAAGAACGGTTCTTGCTAAGCCCGTAGCAGCCACGTAAAACATGCAACAACAAAGTAGAGGACGTCTAACTTGTTTTTGCAGGGCATGTTGTGATGTGATATGGTCAAGACATGATGTGATATAATTTGTTGTATGAGATGATCATGTTTTGTAACCGAGTTATCGGCAACTGGCAGGAGCCATATGGTTGTCGCTTTTATTGTATGAGATGCAATCGCCATGTAATAGTTTTACTTTATCACTAAGCGGTAGCGATAGTCGTAAAAGCAATGAGTTGGCGAGACGACAACGATACTACGATGGAGATCAAGGTGTCGCGCCGGTGATGATGGTGATCATGACGGTGCTTCGGAGATGGAGATCACGAACACGGTGCGCCGGTAACGATGGTGATCATAACGGTGCTTCGAAGATGGAGATCACAAGCACGGTGCTTCGGAGATGGAGATCACAAGCACAAGATGATGATGGCCATATCATATCACTTATATTGATTGCATGTGATGTTAATCCTTTATGCATCTTATCTTGCTTTGATTGACGGTAGCATTATAAGATGATCTCTCACTAAAATTTCAAGATAAAAGTGTTCTCCCTGAGTATGCACCGTTGCGAAAGTTCTTTGTGCTGAGACACCACGTGATGATCGGGTGTGATAGGCTCTACGTTCAAATACAACGGGTGCAAAACAGTTGCACACGCGGAATACTCAGGTTAAACTTGACGAGCCTAGCATATGCAGATATGGCCTCGGAACACAGAGATCGAAAGGTCGAGCGTGAATCATATAGTAGATATGATCAACATAGTGATGTTCACCATTGAAACTACTCCATCTCACGTGATGATCGGACATGGTTTAGTTGATTTGGATCACGTAATCACTTAGATGATTAGAGGGATATCTATCTAAGTGGGAGTTCTTAAGTAATATGATTAATTGAACTTAAATTTATCATGAACTTAGTCCTGATAGTATTTTGCAAATTATGTTGTAGATCAATAGCTCGTGTTGTTGCTTCCCTGTGTTTATTTTTTGATATGTTCCTAGAGAAAAATTATGTTGAAAAATGTTAGTAGCAAAGATGCGGATTGGATCCGTGATCTGAGGATTATCCTCATTGCTGCACAGAAAAAATTATGTCCTTAATGCACCGCTAAGTGACAGACCTATTGCAGGAGCAGATACAGACGTTATGAACGTTTGGCTAGCTCAATATGATGACTACTTGATAGTTTAGTGCACCATGCTTAACGGCTTAGAATCGGGACTTCAAAGACGTTTTGAACGTCATGGACCATATAAGATGTTCCAAGAGTTGAAGTTAATATTTCAAGCAAATACCCGAGTTGAGAGATATGAAGTCTCCAACAAGTTCTATAGCTAAAAGATGGAGGAGAATCGCTCAACTAGTGAGCAAGTGCTCAGATTGCCTGGGTACTACAATCGCTTGAATCAAGTGGGAGTTAATCTTCCAGATAAAATAGTGATTGACAGAATTCTCTAGTCACCATCACCAAGTTAGTAGAACTTCGTGATGAACTATAGTATGCAAGGGATGACGAAAGTAATTCCCGAGCTCTTCGTGATGCTGAAATCGACGAAGGTAGAAATCAAGAAAAACATCAAGTGTTGATGGTTGATGAGACCACTAGTTTCAAGAAAAGGGCAAAGGGATAGAAGGGGAACTTCAAAAGAACGGCAAGCAAGTTGCTACTCAAGTGAAGAAGCCCAAGTCTGTACCTAAGGCTGAGACTAAGTGCTTCTACTGCAAAGGGACTGGTCACTGGAAGCGGAACTACCCTAACTATTTGGTGGATAAGAAGGATGGCAAAGTGAACAAAGGTATATTGGATATACATGTTATTGATGTGTACTTTACTAGTGTTTATAGCAACCCCTCGGTATTTGATACTGGTTCAGTTTCTAAGAGTAGTAACTCGAAACGGGAGTTGCAGAATAAACAGAGACTAGTAAAAAGGCGAGGTGACGATGTGTGTTGGAAGTAGTTCCAAGATTGATATGATCACCATCGCACACTCCCTGTACTTTCGGGATTAGTGTTGAAACTAAATAAGTGTTATTTGGTGTTTGCATTGAGCATGAATATGATTTGATCATGTTTATTGCAATACAGTTATTCATTTAAGTTAGAGAACAATTGTTGTTCTGTTTACATGAATAAAAACCTTCTATGGTCATACACACCAACGAAAATGGTTTGTTGGATCTCGATCGTAGTGATACACATATTCATAATATTGAAGCCAAAAGATGCAAAGTTAATAATGATAGTGCAACTTATTTGTGGCACTGCCGTTTAGGTCATATTGGTGTAAAGCGCATGAAGAAACTCCATACTGATGGGATTTTGGAATCAATTGATTATGAATCACTTGATGCTTGCGAACCATGCCTCATGGGCAAGATGACTAAAACGCCGTTCTCCGGAACTATGGAGAGAGCAACAGATTTGTTGGAAGTCATACATACAGATGTATGTGGTCCAATGAATATTGAGGCTCGTGGCGGATATCGTTATTTTCTCACCTTCACAGATGATTTGAGCAGATATGGGTATATCTACTTGATGAAACATAAGTCTGAAACATTTGAAAAGTTCAAAGAATTTCAGAGTGAAGTTGAAAATCATCGTGACAAGAAAATAAAGTTTCCATGATCTGATAGCGGAGACAAATATTTGAGTTACGAGTTTGGTCTTCAATTAAAACAATGTGGAATAGTTTCACAAATTTATGCCACCTGGAACACCACAGCATAATGGTGTGTCCGAACATCATAACCGTACTTTATTGGATATAATGCAATCTATGATGTCTCTTACCAATTTACCACTATCGTTTTGGGGTTATGCATTAGAGACATCTAGATTCACGTTAAATAGGGCACCATCAAAATCCGTTGAGACGACGCCTTATGAACTGTGGTTTGGCAAGAAATCAAAGTTGTCGTTTCTTAAAATTTTGGGGTTGCGATGCTTATGTGAAAAAGTTTCATCCTGATAAGCTCAAACCCAAATCGGAGAAATGTGTCTTCATAGGATACCCAAAGGAGATAGTTGGGTACACCTTCTATCACAGATCCGAAGGCAAGACATTCGTTGCTAAAAATGGATCCTTTCTGGAGAAGGAGTTTCTCTCGAAAGAAGTGACTGGGAGGAAAGTAGAACTTGATGAGGTAACTGTACCTGCTCCCTTATTGGAAAGTAGTTCATCACAAAAATCTGTTCCTGTGACTCCTACACCAATTAGTGAGGAAGTTAATGATGATGATCATGTAACTTCAGATCAAGTTACTACCAAACCTCATAGGAAAACCAGACTGAGATCCACACCAGAGTGGTACGGTAATCCTGTTCTGGAGGTCATGTTATTTGACCATGACGAACCTACAAACTATGAAGAAGTGATGGTGAGCCCAGATTCCGCAAAATGGCTTGAGGCCATGAAATCTGAGATGAGATCCATGTATGAGAACAAAGTATGGACTTTGATTGACTTGCCCAATGATCGGCGAGCCATTGAGATTAAATGGATCTTCAAGAGGAAGACGGATGCTGATAGTAGTGTCACTATCTACAAAGCTAGAATTGTCGCAAAAAGGTTTTTGACAAGTTCAAGATGTTGACTACGATGAGAGTTTCTCACTCGTATCTATGCTTAAGTCTGTCTGAATCATGTTAGCAATTGCCGCATTTTATGAAATATGGCAAATGGATAGACAAAACTGCATTCCTTAATGGATTTATTAAAGAAGAGTTGTATATGATGCAACTAGGAGGTTTTGTCAATCCTAAAGGTGCTAACAAAATATGCAAGCTCCAGCGATCCATCTATGGACTGGTGCAAGCATCTCGGAGTTGGAATATACGCTTTGATAAGTTGATCAAAGGATATAGTTTTATACAGACTTGCGGTGAAGCCTGTATTTACAAGAAAGTGAGTGGGAGCACTACAGCATTTCTGATAAGTATATGTGAATGACATATTGTTGATCGGAAATAATGTAGAATTATTCTGCAAAGCATAAAGGAGTGTTTGAAAGGAGTTTTTCAAAGAAAGACCTCGGTGAAGCTGCTTACATATTGAGCATCAATGTCTATAGAGATAGATGAAGACGCTTGATAAGTTTTTCAATGAGTACATACCTTAACAAGATTTTGAAGTAGTTCAAAATAGAACAGTCAAAGAAAGAGTTCTTGCCTGTGTTACAAGGTGTGAAATTGAGTAAGACTCAAAGCCCGACCACGGCAGAAGATAGAAAGAGAATGAAAGTCATTCCCTATGCCTTGGCCATAGGTTCTATAAAGTATGTCATGCTGTGTACCAGATCTATTGTATACCCTACACTGATTTTGGCAAGGGAGTACAATAGTGATCTAGGAGTAGATCACTGGACAACGGTCAAAATTATCCTTAGTGGAATAAGGATATGTTTCTCGATTATGGAAGTGACAAAAGGTTCGTCGTAAACGGTTACGTCGATGCAAGTTTTGACACTAATCTAGATGACTCTAAGTCTCGGTCTAGATACATATTGAAAGTGGGAGCAATTAACTAAGAGTAGCTCCGTGCAGAGCATTGTAAACATAGAAATTTGCAAAATACTTACGGATCTGAATGTGACAGACCCGTTGACTAAAATTATCTCACAATCAAAACATGATCACACCTTAGTACTCTTTGGGTGTTAATCACATAGCGATG
Source organism: Triticum aestivum (assembly GCF_018294505.1). Classification (NCBI taxonomy): domain Eukaryota; kingdom Viridiplantae; phylum Streptophyta; class Magnoliopsida; order Poales; family Poaceae; genus Triticum; species Triticum aestivum. The sequence goes on from NC_057814.1 coordinate 88,817,991, forward strand.
TGAACTAGATTATTGACTCTAGTAAACCCTTTTGAGTGTTGGTCACATAGAGATGTGAACTATGGGTGTTAATCACATGGTGATGTGAATTATTGATGTTAAATCACATGGCGATGTGAACTAGATTATTGACTCTAGTGCAAGTGGGAGACTGAAGGAAATATGCCCTAGAGGCAATAATAAAGTATTATATATTTCCTTATATCATGATAAATGTTTATTATTCATGCTAGAATTGTATTAACCGGAAACATAATACATGTGTGAATACATAGACAAACAGAGTGTCACTAGTATGCCTCTACTTGACTAGCTCGTTAATCAAAGATGGTTATGTTTCCTAGCCATAGACATGAGTTGTCATTTGATTAACGGGATCACCTCATTAGGAGAATGGCGTGATTGACATGACCCATTACGTTAGCTTAGCACCCGATCGTTTAGTATGTTGCTATTGCTTTCTTCATGACTTATACATGTTCCTATGACTATGAGATTATGCAACTCCCGTTTACCGGAGGAACACTTTGTGTGCTACCAAACGTCACAACGTAAGTGGGTGATTATAAAGGTGCTCTACAGGTGTCTCCAAAGGTACTTGTTGGGTTGGCGTATTTCGAGATTAGGATTTGTCACTCCGACTGTCGGAGAGGTATCTCTGGGCCCACTCGGTAATGCACATCACTATAATCCTTGCAAGCATTGTGACTAATGAGTTAGTTGCGGGATGATGTATTACGGAACGAGTAAAGAGACTTGCCGGTAACGAGATTGAACTAGGTATCGAGATACCGACGATCGAATCTCGGGCAAGTAACATACCGATGACAAAGGGAACAACGTATGTTGTTATGTGGTCTGACCGATAAAGATCTTCGTAGAATATGTGGGAACCAATATGGGCATCCAGGTCCCGCTATTAGTTATTGATCGGAGAGGTGTCTCGGTCATGTCTACATAGTTCTCGAACCCAAAGGGTCCGCACGCTTAAAGTTACGATGACAGTTATATTATGAGTTTATATGTTTTGATGTACCGAAGGTTGTTCGGAGTCCCGGATGTGAATACGGACATGACGAGGAGTCTCGAAATGGTCGAGACATAAAGATTGATATATTGGACGACTATATTCGGACACCGGAAGTGTTCCGGAGAAGTTTCGGATTAAACCGGAGTGCCGGAGGATTACCGGAAACCCCCGGGGAAGTATTGGGCCTTGGTGGGCCTTGAGGTTAGAGAGAGGGCAGCAGCCAGGAGGTGGCGCGCCCCCTCCCAGGAGGAGTCCTAGTTGGACTAGGAGAGGGGGGCGCAGCCCCCTTTCCCTCTCCCTCTCCCTCTCTTTCCTTCCCCCCTTCTATTCCTAGTAGGACTAGGAAAGGGGGGTCCTACTCCTACTAGGAGGAGGACTCCCCCCCTCTCTTTGGCGCGCCAAGGGCAGCCGGCCTTCCCCTTGCTCCTTTATATACGGGGGCAGGGGGGCACCTCTAGACACACTTGATATACGATATTTTAGCCGTGTGCGGTGCCCCCCTCCACCATATTACACCTCGATAATACCGTTGCGGAGCTTAGGCGAAGCCCTGCGTCGGTGGAACATCATCATCGTCACCACGCCGTCGTGCTGACGAAACTCTCCCTCAACACTCGGCTGGATCGGAGTTCGAGGGACGTCATCGAGCTGAACATGTGTAGAACTTGGAGGTGCCGTACGTTCGGTACTTGATCGGTCGGATCGTGAAGACGTACGACTACATCAACCGCGTTGTGATAACGCTTCCGCTGTCGGTCTACGAGGGTACGTGGACAACACTCTCCCCTCTCGTTGCTATGCATCACCATGATCTTGCGTGTGCGTAGGAAAATTTTTGAAATTACTATGTTTCCCAACATTGCCACACATTTTCGTCTTGACTCTCCGGTAGAAACTTTGGGGCACTCTTTGAAGTTTTTTGTGTTGGTTTGAATAGATGAATCTGAGATTGTGTGATGCATATCGTATAATCAAACCCGTGTATACTTGTGGTGACATTGGAGTATCTAGGTGACATTAGGTTTTGGTTGATGTGTGTCTTAAGGTGTTATTTTAGTACGAACTCTAGGGCTATTTCTCTCCCTAATAATCTTTACCTCTTTACCTAATAATAAAGCAAATTGGGTTTCTTTCGTCCGTCATGGCATTTTTTAGAAAAGTCCCTCTATTTCAGATAATTCAACCCGCCGTCCGGATTTAAGTCACACCCGAACCGTTATTTCACATTTTTCGAAAACCCCTTGATGTTTTAGGTAATTCATCTGTGGATCATATTTAAGTCAAACAAATGCTTTTTAAAATCATCCATATCTTTTAAACCGTAACTCCGATTTCAACATGTTGTATATGAAATTTGATTAAAAAATATGTAGAATATGAATATGAGATTATTTTTACCTGTTAAGTATTTTTAAATACTATTTTGGAATATATTTGAGTCAAACCAAATAATTTTTTAAATTATCTGTATCTTTTAAACTGTAACTTTGATTTTAACATATTATATATGAAATTTTATTAGAAAAATGTGTGGAATCTAAATATGATGTTAATTTTACCTGTTAAATATTTTTCAAATATTGTTATGAAAGCAAACTTATAATTTATAGCGCAAGATATTTTTTTCATACCGGCGGCTATCCAGATTGTAAATAAACACCCCACTATAACCATATAGGGAAAACAAAACATCGATAACTACACATGCATACCTTTGAAAAATGTCGCAGGGGAAAACAACATATTTCTCATCGCGAGAGTGAGAGAAAGCGAGCGAGCGAGAGAGAGAGAGATGGGGGGGAGAGGGAGGAGAGAGGGATAGAGAGATGCTTTAGGATTAACCATATTCAACACACGTTTTTTGTTGTTTTGTGTGAACACCGAGGCCATCGCCGACGAGGGTGAGAAGGAGGATAAGCGGTAACACAAATATGATGCCTCGCAAAAATAAAGGAGATGGACCTATTGTGGTCTTGAGTGATGGTTGTTGAGTTAAGAGCATGTGTTATGTTTTCTCTCCCGTTGCAACGCACGGGCTCTTTTGCTAGTCTATTCCCTATATATATATATATATATATATATATATATATATATATATATATATATATATATATATATATATATATATATCCCTAATAATAAAGCACGGATTGACTTTGTCGGGTTCATCGTCACAATACGCTTTCTTCTCATGTCATAATATGCTTTTACAATTTATATAGACAAAATCGTAATATAAACGAGGTGGTACTAATTTGGGGTACGCACTAAAGATTTTCGTCAAAATTCCTTATTACAACGTTCTTCCGCTCACAGGCTTGGTCTACGTTCTTCCGTTAATGCTTGGGCCGTTACTTTCTATTGGGCCTGGGTAAAAAGGAAAATAGACGAGCAAGCCTCGGCGCACAAGATAAGGAGGTGAGCGCTCTGCGCGGCAGAGTCGCTCCCGTGTCGTGAGGGGGGCGCCGGCAGGAGGCCCCACAGCGGTGGTGAGCCGCGGAGGAGAAGAAGGAGCGCCGGGGAGGGGGACGCTCCCGTGCTCCCATTCTCCCCCGTCTCCCTCTGCCAAGGAAGGAAGGGCATGGCCCTGCAAGCGGCCGCGACGAGGCTCGCGTCCTCTAGCCTCCGCCGCCACCACGGCCACCTCCTGCCGGCAGCCGCCACTGCCAGCCACGCGACTCCTTCATCCTCTGTTCGCAGGAAGATGACACACCGCCGCTGCCGCTCCTCACCTCGCCGCTAAATCGGAATCCGAAATTGAGATCTATAGGCCATAGGCGAGCCCTGGTGAAGATGTCAGGTCGTTACCTTAGGCGGCTGCAGGGGATCCGCGTCCGGTGGCTGCGGACGAGCGTCGCCAGGTATGCTGAAAAGATACGTAGTTCACCAGATGTGGTCTCAGTTGCCACGAGACGGTGCAGGGGTGGCGCACCAATGACGCGGCTGTCGGTGGCGGGTGCGGCAGATTGGCTTGAGGTCGTGAGGCGGCAGTGCCTATCCCCATCCCCTGCCGCATGCGTTCTGCTCACAGTTGTCTGAAGAAATTGGAGTGGAGGTCTGTAACTAATCCTCACCTTAATTTCTTCAAACATCTCACCTTTTCCCAATCTCTTAGTCGGGAAGAGCTGGATTGATGCTCCTCTATCTTGCTCACAGTTTCCCTTTCTTGAGTTGCAAAATTAATGTTTGGCCTCAACACTTGAGCCCAAAATTCTGCTTCAAACGATTCGCTCAGGTCCTGTGCAGCGTGTTTCCAAACTTGGTGCGTGATATTTGTGCAATTTTGGTTGTTCTTTTGTACAAATTTCAATATGATGTTCTGCACATTGATGTGTGTGTATCTGTGTTCTTGTGCAGCCAGATTGTTCATGTCCAAGAGGTTGTTGACTACATCTACCTCTGCCATGATCAATGGCCTGGGACCAGGGGCATCTTATAGGTTGCAAGAAAAGATGATGAAACACCTGAACCGTCTTGTACACGGTAAGAAAAATGATGTATTCATCAATCAATGGTGGGTAGTAAGTAGCTCGAAGTAGACAACAACTTTAGACACTTTTGCCTGTTTCCACTACCTGTTAATGTATCAGTATGTGTCGCTTAACCTACATGGACTAATTGTACTCAAGAAATAGTTAACCTTTTTTAGACGCTCGCCGTAATTAACCTTGGCTTCAAGCTTGATATGATACTCCATTTGAGATGCATTGCATATCGATGCGGATATTCTTATTGGCACGCAATAAGATGCTCACTTTAGGTTTAAACAAAATTAAAATACGATGCTCGCTATGATTTATTTTGCGGGTGAAATTTCATTCATGTGGGAAGGATAGACAAGGCAAGAAACTGAGAAAGAGGGTGAGAGCCCACACAGGGACGTCATGTTTGATGCACATGTTGATGATGTGGAATAATTTGTTATTCCACAGTATCCCATGTGTATTGGACATCATAAAACAATATGTATCACGTTGCAATACACGGTTAAAATTTCATAGTGGCTCTAATGATTCTGGTTTGTCTCAAGGTGCTAGCTCATGGTAAACCTCATCGGTGACAACTGGTAAAAGTTGAAAACTGCATCCATTTATATTATGTTCTGCTGAATAATACAACAAATTATCTATCTCTTGTAGGGAGGTTTGCTAACTTATTTGGCACAACATTTCAAACCACATTAATTGTGCTCTTTGACAAATCCCAAACAGCCAGATATACATGTACATTTTGATTAGGCTGCCTAATCAAGAGAGCAAACTTTCGTAATATACTTGCAGTTCTCTCAAGTATGAACTAATTAGGGTTATATGTCTTTGGGGAAGCTTTATCTATCTATTTCGGTGTCTGCATATATGACAGGTCTAGACTGTACGGAGGGGGTCATTGATGTTGTCGTGGATGTTAAGTTGTGCTTAACAAACGTTATTCTGCTTGGGAACATAGAATTGGCCTGTTGAGACTTGCTTCTAATGGTTACACCTTAGATCATGAAAAGGTAAAGTACCACCCGGCTACAACAGAAAATTGATGGAATTCAGTTTCTTCTGTATGTTACAGATCATCAATTATGTATATGAAACTGTAGTCTGCCTTGAACATCATACTGTAAAGAAGATTGGGATGATTTTCGAAATATACAACGATATAGCAGCTGTGTAGGATTAGAAATAGACTGTGAATTGGTGCTACGCCATTGTCCCTTGGATATTTTGACTCCCTTCCTAAGTTAAGGCAACAAATGCATGCATTCTTTCTCTTTTTCCTCTTGTCCATTTTTATTTATTAAAAAAACAGTAGAAGAAACAATATTGTTGACGATTCGGTATAAAAAAACATAAGGTCATCAACCCCATTTGAGTATAATTGTCTTGGCTAAAGATTAAGATGATTCGGCAATGCTTCTACTCTGCTAAAAAAACATTCCTTGCGTCCTTTAAGTGTTGGTGGAGGAAAAACAATATTTGTGTTCTGTCGAAGGTATGGTGAGTAGAGCAAGGGGGTGATGATCAGATAGAGAAAGGGAGGGCGATGAAGATTTGTATAATGAAGTGGAGTTGAGTCCAAAACAGACCCATGTATAGATGAACAACATAAGATGGAAACTTATGCCTTATTACGTGCGGTAATTGTAAGCTTTAGTTGAGATGAGCATCATTTGTTTTCCATGAAAGGGGTGTGTAGGTTTGTTTCTCCCGTTGCAACGCACGGGCATTTTTCCTATGGTACTAAATTTTTTCTCTGCAACTCGATTGACCGGTACGTTCTCGTTTAGCTGGGCTGCGATCCAGTTGGGCCTTGGCCCGTCTCTCTATTCTGACCGCTATGTTTTATCCAAATGCTTTGCGGAGGGCGGAGCTGGGCGGAGCTGTGGCAGAAGAGGCGGCGCGACGGAGCAGGAGAAGATGGCCGAGAAGATGTTCAGGCGCGGCGCGGCGGGCGAAGAAAAGTTTTGGTGATGAGCTTGTGGCCACGCTGGACCAGCTGCTGCAGTCCCCCTGCGCCGTCGCCGTGGGTCGCCTGTGTTCTGCTGCTCCGGTGCCGGCACCTGTCCCTGTGCGGTCCGTGCTCAGGAATTTGGCGAAGAAGGCGACTGCCGTGCTTGCGCGCGAGAAGGGCGTCGGACCTCGTTGGCGCTGCGAAGGGGGCACAGCTCAGGTTGGGTACGCCGTCGGCCAGCGCCGGCGGCGAGCACGCTCCGCTGTGACTTGTCCGCCACAGCCAGTCCTCTCCCGCCTCCCCCGACGTAACCTTCTCAACCTATGCATCTGCTCCCGTGTATGATTTGGATGGAATTGCAGTCTCCTTGTCCAACACAAATCGATTTGGATGGTTGCAGTCCGTGTCCTTGTCCAACGCAAATCAATGGAGCTGCCGACCAGGATTGTTGCTGGCTTCTATAAGAAGGGAGGGTCCTCGGCTCGAATCTCCATCAGGTCAATTTTGGACGAAGCATCCAATGTCGACACCGAGTTCGCCGCAGGAAGAAGCGCCGAGTTCGCCGGAGGTAGAAGAAGCGCCGAGTTCGCCGAAGGTAGAAGAACAGCCGTCGAGCTGTCCAATCTCGCCTGCGTTGGCTACAACAGAGGTATGTATCCCCTTGACCCCTGTTTTGAGTTATTTTTTTGTCCCCTGTTTCTCTATGTACCTTCCAATATGGAGTTCAGAGGTAAAGATATTGTTGCGAAGTACGTCAGTTTAGATATTGTTGCCTTCTTGTGATTGTAGACACCCATGTTGTGTTGTTGGTCTGTTGAACGAAGCGCTAGAACTGTCAGCAATTCCTTCAGATAGTGTTGTTCTCTGAACAGAGAAAACAAAATTGGAACAGCTGCTGCGGTGGTTCTCATCTGGCCTTAGTTCCAGGTACAACAATAACAAGCTTTGCTTCCTAACTACCTCTGCTCCTATAGCTAGCTAAAATTACAGCTGATACATGTATAGGTATATTAGCATATGTTGTGTCAGGTTAAAAGTCCCGAGAGATTTTGAACTACTGGTGGAGTGGAGATGGTAATTTGTAGTTCCACATTCTGTGCTAATACTTCGATGGATTGTCTGGTGATAAGCTAAGTGTGTCTGAAAATCTTTTCTGTCTGTACAATTCTCTGTCTACACTCCTCCTTACGGATCTGAGGTGAAAACAAAGCTGCAGGTAGAGAAAGCAAAGCATAATGATAGGTAGCTTCATGGTGTTTGTCTTATATTCAAACTGCATTTAGCTTCTAAGAATATGATATAATACATCAGAAAATAGTACAACGTGCAGGCATCTCAAAATTCCACTCCAAATGAAACACTTATTCCACTGAGAAAACACTCGCTCCAAATAACTTTACCATGGAATTGTTTGATCTATCCTGTGATGCGTTGGTTCTGATTCTGCTGCAATTGAATTTATGTTGAGATCGCGGAAGAATATTGTTCTACTTACGGTGATTAGATTATGCAAGTATAATGTTCTTTGCACGTCAGATTTTCCATGTTGTGATGATAACAAAGTAAATTATAGGTGCCTTGCAATGAGAATCCTCTTATATTCAGGCAAGTACTATTCCTACTTGACTGACGAACATCATATCTGTAGTATATCTCTTTGCGCATTGTTGGTTATGTCGTATTACTTCTGTGTTTTTTTACATATTTTACCGATGGTTGTTTGTGTTAGGAACTGAGATTCGCTAGCTTTCATATTCTGCTTTAGTTTTTTAATACTAAAAGTGCATGCCCAATTTTAGTAAAGACTGGATTTGGTATTTCCTCCTTCCGTCTACAAAAATGATGCTCTGTTTCCCATGCAATCAAATTATCTCACGGGTGACTGATATTGATTTTCTAACACAACATTTTCTTGACGACACAACTTTAGTTAGTAGGTTTTGGAAAGGTCACGAAGTATCACTTATCTACCATTTAAACCTCCGACTGTATGAATCTCTACATAACCTCCGTGTTCTCCATCGTCGAGCGGACGTCTCCATATGGTATGCATTAATGGCTGGTGTGGCAATGACGCCGGTCTTACAGATGGTGCCAGGGGCGGCGGGGCAGCTGCGCGGCTGTACGAGCTACAACAGCAGACTGACATTTGGCCGGCTGGGAGAACCCAATTGTAGAGGAGTAGTGCCGTGAAAAAGATGAAGACGGCGCGAGGCACGAGCTGTGGGCATGGTAGGCAGGTAGAATTTAATTACCAATTACCAACTATGACGGCGGGAGGCACGAGCTGAATTTAATTACAGCTGAAAATTATGCTATCATGAATGCCATTATTATCTGATGAATTTAACTACAGTTGCAACTCTTTAGTTACTTACCACAACAATTAGTTTTTAATGGTCCTTCAAATTACTGTAGCTGAAACTTACTCTGAAGATTAACCAACTATGTTCTCCTTGATCCTACAAAAAAAATTATTCATTTGAAATTATATGCAGTGTTTATGCAAGCCTATTAGGTTAAACCAAAATGTAACCTACTTATTCCAGCACTCTCTTTATTTGGATACACATAGCTCTGTTTTAACAAATCCCCAGTTGATCCTATGATATGCATATCCCCTTCAAGGCCACTGACTACATGAGGGAGAGGTTGTCAGTTGGACAGATTTGTCCTTCATTTCATTACTCAGTGCTGACCTCTTTCTCTATTTTATCTCATTTTTTCATTAGACTTTTTTAAGGATGATAATAATCTATAAACATTGTAGAATGGTCATGCTTCTCTTTGCAAGCTTATAGCTTGATTTACATCTGAATGACTTTGGCTTTAGTGTTTATAGACTGGTTTCTTGAATTGATCAATATGGTCATTCCAAAATGTTACCCATAGAATTTCCAAGCATAACCACATACTGTTGTACCAGAATTTAATTAGTGCAATGTTATTTCTCTAGAAACCCAACCAATGCAATCATCGTAATATTTTATGCGTGCGTTAAAACACAATCACTTATGGTCTTGCAAGTTGGTGGCAATGTCCACAACCATCCTAGAACTCGCGAATGGCGTCAATACAGTCCTGGAAGTTGAAAATAGAACGGCAATACGATCCTCAAACTTGGGCGATAGGTCCTTGGATACGTCTCCGTGTACAAATTGCATACACAAACTTGGGCAATAGGTCCTTGGATACGTCTCCGTGTACAAATTGTATACACCAGGACCGCCACGCCAGCAGAGGAAAAAACAAAAGATTCGAGGGCAACTGGTGTGGATCGTGCGACTGGATTGTCTTTTTTTGTTTGCCCCCCTGGCGTTTCTAAAGAGCTGTCTCATGCGCCCTCATGCGCCCTCCGCCCCACTGTTCGTGGAGTTTTTGTGTGCGTGCTTGAAGCGGAGCCGCTACACTATGGAGGCGGTGGTGTGATCATCGCCGGCAGGCGAGGTTGCCGGGTGCCCCGGGGATGGCGAAGGAAGGAATCGGCTTCAGATGCAACCGCGGGTGGCGGTTTGTGGTGCGGATGGGTGCCCCGATACAACGGCCAGATGAAGTGGCTGCACCAACGTAGAATATGTACTTCTGTTGATATATGATGTGTTTCATGAATTGTCAGTTGATATGTGTTGTGTTTCATGCAGATCCAGTCATACATATATGTTGTTCAGTCAAACAAAATTCAGTTAAATGTGTTTTCTGTTATCTTCCATTAAACAGTGTTATCTTTCAAGCATTTTCAATTATATGTTGTCTCAGTTCTGAGAATTCAGAGAAGTGCTGTCAAAATGTGCCCATATTTAGTCAGATGTGTGCCGGAGTTGCAGCTATATGTTCCTCTCTATCAAAATGTTGTCAATATATGCCCAAATTTTGTCAGATGTGTGGCCAATTTTAGATAGAATAGCAGTTTATATGTTCCTCTCTGAGAATTCAATCTATTGTCAAAATATTGTTCATTCAACCAGCCGGACGGAGAGAGCAGGGGACGGGGAGGCGTCCAGGGGATCCAGGGCCTCTCTGGTGGCGCTGTGTGTGCACGTGTGAGAGGCGGCGGTGAGAGGGGATCGAGCGTGGGAAGGGAGAGACGAGACAAGGGGTCGATTGGAGTTGCTCAACCGGTTAGGGTTAGGGGAGGATTTTTGCTCGGGCTGCTCAGTGGAGGTGGGCAGGCTGTTGGGCCTGGAGGCTGCTGTGGAAAAAAAAGAGAAAGAGGAGAGTTGGGCCGGCCTGACTGCAGAAAAATGACTTTTAGGCAGTGAGATCCATCTACCTGCTTTTCTTCTAATACAACACTTTGAAAAGGGTATGTGTATGTTTTTATTATACTGGAACCTTGTGATTCACGCATGTTTTAACCTTTCAATGGAACATCAGCTAAATTACTTGGCCTGCATTCGCAAATAAAAATTAGAAAAGAATTACTTGGCCTACAGTGTCATCCTTTTTCAGGAATGTCAGCTTCATAGCGAAGCATGGCTGCATGTATGATGCTTTAACAAAAAGTGGATTAAGCTTAATGAACTTTTTAGCTATGACAAATCTTGATAATATCACTTGACTATATGATCCATGCACATATGAGTGCTTTGAGCTAAGGATATGAAAATAATATATTTTTGTCCCGTAGCAAAGTTGATGTTTTGGATCGAATAGACAAAACTAAAATAAAAAACACCTTCTCAAACAAAAACAATAGTAATTCTTGTTTTTCTGGACAGCAAAAAATAAAAATGGCTTGAAAGACTATTCCATACACAACTATTCTATCATCGGATGAAATGAAAGTGCGGAGCTGAAATAGGTCAGGACGAGCATTGTTAGGATACGTCCAAATTTCATTGTCCAAAAAGAAATACTCAGCGTAACCTTATTTCTGACGTTTGCGAAAAATTAGATTAAAAAAGTGTTGCATAATGACACGTAGAACAGGTTATATTTAATTTTTCGCCCGGTGCAACGCACGGGCATATATATCTATACCTACTAATAAAAGAAATAGATATTCTTAGTCCGTCATGCTATTTTATAGAAAACCCCCTGATGTTTCTAACATTAAACCCACAGTACATATCAATTGTTTTTTAAAATACACATATCTTCTAAACCGTAACTCCAAATTCAACATGTTATATATAGAATTTGATTAGAAAAATATATAAAATCTGAATATGATGTTATTTTACCTGTTAACCATTTAAAAAAACACTATCTAGGGTGCAATCTTAATCAATAGTGCATTATCCGTCTTTCTTTCGTATCGTTACTGATCCAGATTGTGGATGAACATCTCAGCAAAATCAGGATTGGAAACGAATTGAAGATCACTTGCCCGTTTCTTAGTACGTATTAAATCTACATACAAGTCGTGTTTAAATAGAAGACACGTGGAATCTTGAACTTGCGCTTTTGTAGGCAAAGACCATCTTTGTTTGGGCCATAGCTACAAATACTCAGATTATATACCATTTTTTGTAAATTAAGAGTATGCGGTATTCTTTTCTCCCGTTGCAACGCATGGGCCCTTTTGCTAGTCTCTCCTATATATATATATATATATATATATATATATATATATATATATATATATATATATTATCTCTCCTTAATAATAAAGCACGGATCGACTTTGTCGGGTTCACCATCACAATACGCTTCTTCATGTGATTTTACGTAATCTATATACGTGCCCATGCATCAAAACCATCAGGTTCGATGTGTGTTCCTACCGACTTGGGCCTGCAGGCTGGGTCGTTGGCCCAGCTTCAGTTGAACGCGAGAAGAAGAAAAATAAATGAAATTGGGATGTGGACAATGGGATTCGAACTCTGGTCTGCTGTGTAAATGCTAACGTAGCAGACCAATCAATCCAGGCTTGTGGGTATTACAACGGCGGTGTCTGGCTCTTTAACATAAAGCAAGGCATACTGGGGCCAAGGGAGTTGGACGCTTGATGGGCACGGGAGTGCTGGGCCGAGACGGCTGCCGCGGCCCACGGGGCGGACAAGGAACAGGCCGGAGGCTTTTTCATATTTGTTTACTTATGAAATAGTCCCACCTTGCTATTTTGCATTAATTTTTACCAATTTATATACGTTCTTAGGTTATCAGGCATCACGGAGCTGCTTCGGAAATTAAGCAAAGAATAAGGCATGAATATCTCATTGAGAAACAAAGAAGGAAGGCCCATGGAAAGAGAGAGAACGGAAATAGAGGGTAATTAATTGAAAAGTAACCGGCTGGCAAATGAGATTCATGACATGCTTGATATAAGGAAAAAGAAAAAGAAAGGAAATAGACACTGATTGCGTGAGAAATAAAGAAGAAAGGAAAGAGAGAGGAAGGAAATAGGAGGATTGAGGGAGGATCCTACCAAAATAGATAGGACATGCGTATTGAGGAAGGAAATAGGAGGATTGAGGGACACTGATTTGTGGGCGCCATATATTCTTTGTTGGCCTGAAATTTAGTATCAATGGCAGGCGTACTGGCCTCATTCATATCTTATATGAATATAAAAATGATGTGGCATTTTTTTCCTACATGCAATCCTCACTAAATTCACGTCATTTTTTCTGTTGCAGCGGACAACATGACATGTTTTACTTCCACTTATGATCCTTACTAAATTTGCACCAATTTTATAACACATTGAATGGTATGTCTGCGCATACAATCCTCACTAAATTTAAGCCATTTTTAGAGGTAATACCACCGGTAGTCACACAACTTGCATTGGATGTGCAGTTTAGTGCTACAACTTGCAAAATACGTCTTTTTGGTCAGCTAACTTGTGTTCCGGTGCAGATACGGTCACTCCATGCGTATTCGGCGCTTGCGTGGCATGCCACGTCTGCATGGAGCCATTGTCAGTGACCGAAGACGCTCTAGAGCAACCAGCGCGTGGTAAACTTGCATGGACCCCCTGAATCTGTCTGTCAGGCGTACGGGCACCGGAGAGAGATAACAGAGATTGCTATAGAAAAGTGGTGGGTGTACAATCTTCATGACAGTTTCAAATTTTTGTCTTATTTTCATGGTTCAATTCTGTACAATGTTGTGCCGAAATTCAGTTGAAAACTGTGGCAAAATTCAGTTGAAAACTGTGCCAAAATACTGTCCAAAAATTCAGATTTTTGTCTTATTTTCATGGTTCAATTCTGTACAAAGTTGTGCCAAAATACAGTTGAAAACTGTGCCAAAATACTATCCAAAAATTCAGTAAACGTTTTGGCAAAATTTAGAACATGTACAGAACATCCAAATAAAAAGAGAGGACTGGGATTCGAACCCAGGTCCTGCCAATATTACTTGACAACGTATTGCCAATTGGGTAATGAGCAGATTCTGCTCAAATCTCTCCACCCACCAGTTTTCTATAGCAATCTCTGTTATCTCTCTCCGGTGCCCGTATGCCTGACAGACAGATTCAGGGGGTCCGTGCAAGTTTACCACGCGTTGGTTGCTCCAGAGCGTCTTCGGTCACTGACAGTGGCTCCATGCAGACGTGGCATGCCACGCAAGCGCCGAATACGTGACCATATCTGCACCGAAACGCAAGTTAGTTGACCAAAAAGACGTATTTTGCAAGTTGTGTGACTA